>NW_019384662.1:0-48809 GCF_000671375.1 Centruroides sculpturatus | reverse complement strand
TATATATATATAATCTATTTGATTATCAGTTGTGTTTGATAAGTTAATTAAACACAATGCAAATAATATAGATAGTATTGTAATAATAATAATAATAAACAAAAGTTTCTTGGAAAATGTTAGTTTTTCAGATTATGCTTTTAGTTTTTAATAAATTAGTAGATAGGCTAGAAACATATTTCTAGTTAAAAGGTACAAAACTTGATAACAAAAATAAATAAAAATTATATACTGTATACTAGTCCTTTTGTTTCTTTTCCTTTAAAATGTTAATTTAAATTTTTAATCATTACATTAGTCTATTAATTGTTAATATGTTATCATGCTAAGTCAAAAAATCCCATTCAATATTAGTTTGGACCTCTGAAAGAATTCTGTATCACTTTCATTATATTTGAATGTGTAATTAGAATAAATTATTGAATAAAAATTATAAATAATTTTCAACAAAATAACTATAAAAATTAAATTTATTAATAAGACTATTTTTTAATGCTTTTTAATTTTTCTTGCAGTAGTTCTATTTTTAATTGTTGTTCTCTTTTTTCTTCTTGTAGGAGTTCAATTCTATAGTCATGCTCTCTCTTTCTTCTTAAATCTTCTTCCTTCATAAAATTCATTTTAGCTCTATGTTCTTCTTTTAAAAAATGCATTCGAGCTTTGTGATATTCTAGTGCATATTTATCAACAATTTTAAAATTACTGCAACGATTAATATTGGGTTCATTCGTTGTTGGATCGTCAGAAAATTCTGATGGATTCACTAAACATAAATCCTGTACGAGTACCTGAAAATATGTATGATATATAAATGAACATTATTTTAAAAGTAATATAGCTCGAAAAATTAATTTTTGTTTGGCTAATTAGTTTTTAGTATCAAAACATTATTATTAAAATACTTTGTTTACATAATTTATATTAACATCAAATTATAATTGTTGATAAAAGTTTTATTACTTTTATGCTAATTTTACAGTACTCTATATACAAAGGATCACTAAAATACAATCCTAAAAACAAAGGGAAATATGTATAAGGGGATTAATTAACTATTTAACACTTACATTTGATGCATTNTATTAACATCAAATTATAATTGTTGATAAAAGTTTTATTACTTTTATGCTAATTTTACAGTACTCTATATACAAAGGATCACTAAAATACAATCCTAAAAACAAAGGGAAATATGTATAAGGGGATTAATTAACTATTTAACACTTACATTTGATGCATTCAAGGTTTCATTATTTGATTCTCCTGATTGCTGTTGCAGTAATGCAGGAAATTCGGCCACAACATTATCTGAAAATAAATACCAATGCTTATAACTTTATTTAATAAACTGTCATTTATTATTATTAACTGCTTTATTACTGTTTAGTTTTGATCGAGTATAATTAGATAAACAAATTTACCTTCGACAGGGACATTAAAATCAGCATCGCTGTCAACAGGATTTGAGAGAGGCGTGAATTGCTCGGGGATTAAGGAGAAAATTTGTTGCGTAATTGGTGGCATTGGACACTCGATATCGGCACATATTCCTCCTCCAGTACTCATCCGTGCTCGCTTATTTGATGCCACATCTTTTCTTGCTTTTTGTTTTAAATTTTTCCACAAAACTTTCAAGTTTTTTGTGTCCCGTTTACTAACCTCTGGAAACTTATTAAACTCTTCGGTTAGAATTTGCCACGTTTCATTTTTTTTCTTCAAGGATATGGCATTCGTTTCCTTTGATTTGATTATATCTTTGTATTTTTCGATTAACTCCATTAAATACTCTGTTTCTCAATAAAAAAAATCGGGTTGTCAACTTCATTTCTTGTTGTCTGCCATGTTTGTATCTAAGCACATATTACATCTTTTCGAAATATCCAATCAAGTAACGTGTAAGAAAATTTTCTAGTAACGCTGGTGTCGAGATTATCAGATTCACTAATATCTCGGGATTCACTAATATCTTAATATCTCGGGATTTACTAATCCTTCGCTAAAATTTGTTGGTGAAATCCTCACATCAGTAATCTCGGTATTAGCCTAATCGCTGGATTTACAAATACCACGATTAGGCAATGTTGGTGAAATACCCTGCTAGAGGGCAAAACTTCCAGCCTTTATATCTTCAACGGCATGCCCTTCAGGTAAAAACAGAAACCTTCTTCATGGATGGGAGATAAAGGGCTACCATACCATATAACTCCCTTGATTGTACCGGGACCCATTTTTGAGTTTTAGCGGCACGCACATTGTACACTTACCTTTATAATATATATTGATATTGATTAACGATTACAAAACAACATAAAATTTTACAGGTCTAGTCATAAAACCTGATAATCACTTTTTGAGTCTAGTCATCTGCATCAATAGGACATTAGAGTTTAGATAGAGTTAGATAGCCTAATAAATAGGATTTAACAATTTGGTGCTTATCACACCAAGGCCGACAGAAAAAAAGACCAAATCTTTTACAAAAAAGTTAGTCTTTAATAATCGCCTTCAAATTTAGGTAAGGATGCATTTCACATACAAGGACCCCTCATCAGCTTACAAACACATTGCACCAACATATAATTATACTTACAACAATTAACAATGAACTTACTATTATTAAAATTAAACCAATTATTTTAATAATACTAAGTTCATTGTTAGTTCCCCTCTCTTTTGGTTTTTAATATATTTAACAATATTTTATTATTAATAGTGGAACCATCTACCAGAATTCAGAAAATGTGAGAGAAAATAAGACATTTACTGGTCCCAAATAATGTGATATATCACATTATTATATAAATAAATTTTATGCTCGATAGTTTTACTTCTTTAGTATATGGGTTGTATGTATTAAAAATTGTAAATACAGTGCACTGTATATATCAAAAATTCCTTTGTATTGGTTAACTATTAGTGTTATAATTATATGTTGGTGCTATGTGTTTGTAAGCTGATGAGGGTTCGTTCATTCATTCATTATTTATTGTACATAAACGATACAGACTGGCCCCATATATTAGCATTAACGGTTATACACAACACAACATATATTAATAATACACAAGATAATATGTGTTACACTTATATACGATGCATTTCGGGTCCTTGTACCCGAAATGCATCCTTACCTAAATTTGAAGGCGATTATTAAAGACTAACTTTTTCGTAAAAGTTCTGGTCTTTTTTTCTGTCGGCCTTGGTGCGATAAGCCCCAAATTGTTAAATCCCATTTATTTGGCTATCTAACTCTATCTAAATTAAAGTCGTGGGCTAAAAGTGTTGTTTATTATTAGAATATTAGAGTTTGGAAAGCGCTAACAAGACTTTTTGAAGGAGAATATCTCGTCGATAGATTACCAAAAATTTATATAAAATGTTAAAAACATTATCGAGACTATCTAAATTGTGTCTCGTTTTACACACCGGGAAGTAATCTAAAACACACCGAGGTTCAACCTCGTTCTTTCTTCGGAGGCTACAAGCTCGGTACATTACGTACAATAATAAATATAAACGAGGTCGAACCTCGGCATCTTTTAGATTACTTCCCGGTTCGAAAAACAAGCAAAGACACCATTCGGATAGTCTACATTTGTGTTTTTAAAAAACTTTATCATCCCTGTTTTTAAAACGTAATTATGTATTCGAATCCAATTAACAAGTATTTCTTTTTATTTTAAGTAACATATCAAATAAAACTAAAAAGTTAATTGTAATTTTCTGAGTAGAACATTCGGCTGTATTGTCATTATTTAAAGAAATAATAAATGCTGGCTAAAGTATTGTTAGTCTGTATACAAAACTCATATTTCATAGACAGACTAATATGTAATTAAACTAGAAGAATCAGATATAAATCCTAGACGTAATATATATTTTCTTCCTAAACATATTTGAATTAGTGTGTAAATGCACATAGTATTTACAGAATGCTAGGAAATTACATTTCCGAATAATTTTATAGTGGATACGGGGAATTTCTCGAACTAACTACAAAAACAAGATTACCTTTACAGGGTAATTTCCCAAAGAACGCAGACCCTTTCTTACCAAAACACGCCCAGTAAGGCATCTTTTACGCATCCCATCTTAACCCGCAAGAAATTGCCAAAAACCTAGGATAGACAGTTAGTCGAGACTAAGTAGAGGATTTGCCTTATTGCAGAGGCTAAACAAATTTTTGAAGATAACGAATTCGTTAGCACAGAGTTTTTTTGGATACCAGTTTCTAAGTTTATGTTAAAGTAAAAAATTCAATATGAAAACCTTTTGAAGTGAACAATGGAGTACCACAGGGATCCATTTTGGGCCCTCTACTTTTTAATATTTATATAAATGATATTGTAGAGATTATTCCCGAGAATATTATTATTTTGTATGCGGATGATATTGTTATAACATACGCAAATAGAAATCTTCAATTGGTTGAAAATAATATAAATTCTTTGCTGGCTAAATTAAGTAAATATATGGAAAATAATAACTTAAGTGTAAATGAAAATAAAACAAAATATATTTGTTTATCAAATAAAAACAAAAAAGTTAATTTAGAAGATATACAAGTAAGAATAAATAATGAACGTATGCATAGAGTTAATACAGTAAAATATTTAGGTATCGAAATTGACGATAAATTACGACGGAATAATCACATAAATAATTTAACACCGTCTTTATCTAGATTTATTGGAATACCAAAAAGAAGAACGAGTTTTTAAAATTTTGAGACTGTTCTGCGTTTATATCAAGCTTGTATGGAACCCAAACTTCGATACGGTATTTCAGTACGAGGTACAGCTTCTTCTTTTGTATCGAATAGGTTGCAAGTCGTGCTAAATAACTTTATAAGAGCATTATATAAGTTACCTAATGATTCTTTCGTCACTTCTTTTTATAACCAAAACAAAATTGATAAAATAAAAGCTTTATATAAAAAAACAAGTTCTTCTAGAAAGTTATAAGCTAATAAAGGTTGGCAAAAAAGAATCTTATATAAGTGATGAGTTAAGAAAATATCTTAGGCCTTCTGACTACAACTATCGATGGAAAAATAAACCGATTCTACCAAAAGTTAAGCACCGTTTTGGACGAGACACACCAATCTATCAATTTATATATAACTGGAAGGCTTTAAAAGAAGAATACAAAGATTTGAGTACTTACGGGCAATTTAAATGGGCCGAAAAATTTTGAGCAATGACTAGTTGTGTGTATTTTTATTCTGTTATTTTTGTTTTTTTCCTCTGTTCTTTTTATTGTTTTGTTGATTGTACATTTTATATACGTGTGTTTCTTTAGTTTTTTTTTTGACCCTTGAAAAAGAACACTGGTCATAGGGTCGTTTGAAAATAAAAAAGAATAAATAAGATGGAAAGTGAAAAACTTGGAGAGTCGAAAATGAAAAAGTTACTTACCCACCACGCACGAGACGTAACCGTAAACGGGAGCGTTGCCGTCAAAAAAATGCTTCCGAGACTTGGAGCCGTGGTCGCCGAAGGGACGATTCAACTCTCGGAATTCGCCGCCGGTCCAGATCAAAAGACGGGGCGCTCCCGCCACCTCTCTCCTCCTCCTCCATTCCCGCCGTCCGTCGGCGGAAGAATCTTCCTCCTCGGTCTCCTCCGACCCGGAAATCCATCCGCCCGACACCAGAGGAAGGACGTTGCGGCGAGGAGGACTGTCGGCGGCCAGGACCGCCTTTCGCCAGATCTCTCGGCGGTCGTCGGGACGAGAACTCTTTCCTCCGGCGGCCTCTTCCACCAAAAGCAGGAAATCTCGGGCTCGGGAGTCGTCCCGGATCGACCGACGACTTCGAATGTCGGCCATTTCGTCCGGGCTGAGACTCTTGAATCGAAGCAGCGACAGAAGATGGACCAAATGGTCGCTGCCATTGCGTCGGGTCCAGAGAATTATCGTTTGGAACGCTTCCGTTTCGTCGGCGCAGTTGAGGCGGTCGTCCGACAACAATTGCGACAAGAGGGGAAGAGGAAGACGGGACAACTCGTTTTCTTTGTCGACCAAAGAGAATTGACCGAGAAGGAAGGATCGGACGCGGCGGAGGAGGTCGTTCAGGCTCAAATAATCCGCCAAAATCAGTAGAGAGACGCAATTGGAAGCGTCCAGGTTGTTGGACAGGAATTCGCAGCACTTTCCCCTGACCTCTTCGAACTGCAAGAGGTCGGAGGTGCGGGTCAGGGAAACCACGTTGTCAGCGTCCACTTCCGCCTTTCTTTCGTAGACCAAGTCGATTAAGATGCGGAAGACGTCGGGTTCCACGTCGCGAATCACTATCTCCTCGGCCCGACGCTCCATCATGTCCGATGCAAACATGGCGCGGAAGTAGGGAGAAGCCTTCTCTAAAACGCTTCGATGACAAGGAAATCTCTCTCCTCCCACCCACAGCACCACGTCCGCTTCCTCCATCTTTTTGTTTTCTTCCGTCTCCGAGTTAACATGTATACGCGGATATCGCGCTCGGATCGGAAGTACTCGCCAGGTGGCTCACCGTCGATCTTGTCCGACAACGTTGCCAGCCCCAGAACGAAAATATGACAGTTTTTTTTTTATTCGGCAAAAAATGACGTCGTAAGCGGCCGGCATCGCCCGTCGCCGAAGCCGGACGAACGTTGTTACTTGTTTGCTAATTTCTGTTTTAGAAAGCAATGTCTTATTTAAAGAATTAGAACATAATAGAAACGAGCAATTATTTATTGTCCTATCGTCGCAATTCCGGATTGCAATTTTTAATCTATTTAATTTAAAATATACGCTCTCCACCTCAAATCGGTTCTGTAGCGTTTCCCCCGTGCATCATACTTTTCCGTTAGCAATGGAGTGGCGCCGATCGTCTATCTGACTCCTTTCGGGGGAAAACTTTGAATCGAAATATAGTTAATCGGAGACTCCTGCCCCAGATATTTCCACGTCTGGTTTAACTTCCACGTATCTAACTCCCTTCTCGAGGTCGAGGAAGGACAGACGACGGACGGACAACTGGAAATTTATAGGTGTACAATTTTTTCAAATTGCAGCCCAAAAAAGGATATACTGTGTGAAAGTTTAATGATCGGCATCGCTGTATCACGCTTTTTTATGTTCATATTTTAAAATTTGCCTATTTATACAGTTACTCGCTGACGTTGTGGTTTTTTTCCTACTTTTGAATGTAAATAGTTATTTTTATCGAACATTCAACTTTATTTTGGTGTAAAAACGTGGCAAATGTCACTTTAGCTATTTTAGAATTCTTTTAAGCCTCGAGGAAAGCCTAACGTAAAAGCTAAAAACTTAAACGCTCATTAGCGGACTAATTAGCTCGGCCTCGCTCGGGCAAAAATGCGCGTTGCTGTGTCCGAGGGGACACGAGTTTGTTCACCCTCTTTGAAATTAATAACTCCCGTGTTTTTTGTCGAAAAATTCTGAAGTTTTGCCGACAGGTTTGTATATTACGGGAATCGACGCTATTAAATTCTAATGGATACGGGTGGACGGGGTGGTGAGATAAAGAGGGTCGTGGGTCGTATCTCGAGTAGGGTCTGGCTTAATGACGATTTTACTGGTTATTAGCATTTACAATTTTTTGCGAAACCCGTCCCTAAAATAATAAAATATCGTAACGGGTGGCGCCACACGGGGCGGTTTTAAATGTGGTCGGGAAAGTTAAGCGACTGGTTGGATTCTTTTTTTGGTCGTTTCGTCCACGTTCTCGTGTGGCGAAACATTTTTTGTATTAAGAACGTCAACGAGACCGTTCGCGCCGAGTTTATTCCTTTGCTTCGTTTTAGATTGCGGATAAAGGCGATTGGCAGTCGCACTACCGCGTGTTAAAATTAATACGTGACGTATGAGCCTCGTTAGTACAGAGGAAAGAGAAGCTAGTTTTAGTAAAGTTACGGAAACATACGGTCTAATTGAATTCCTATTTGTATTTATGCTAGTGTTTCGAGGAAAACGTCTTATCTGTCGAGATTATTGTATTCATTTTTCAAATTGACGTCTATGACCGAATTTCTTTTCTATTTTATTGTCCGGCGTTACAATAAGTGCTTTTTCAAAGGAGCCTTAAATCGATGTAATCGAGTGTTTATTGATCGACGATTAAGCGTTGGGGAATTGGACTACGACGCGCAAAAAAAAATTTTTCGCGATTCATTTGGAACATTTGGCGAAATACGCGAATTTACGCAGAATACAGACGAAAAATTTTACAAATCAAAGAAAACTTTTTAATAACTCTAAGACAAGCTATCGTCGGGGTTTCGATGATATTTCGAATTTTTATCTTTGTTTTGTCTTTGTTTCATGTATTTTCGTACTTCGCTTACTTTAAAGTATTTAACAATACGCCTTTAAACCCATTTTAAAAATATCTAATACAAATATACTTTATTACACTCTAGTGGAATATTATGACGATGGAAGGGTTATCACGCGGGCGAAACAATTAATGCCTTTATATCTCCTAAAATACATGGGCGTGATAACCTTTTCATCTTCAGGATATTCTACCCAAGTGTAATAAAGTATATTTGTATTAATATTTTAAAGTAATTTTTGTCACGTTTCGTTTTTAAACGATAATTTTTGTTCCTATATTTATGTAGATATTATTGATATTTTTGTAAAGATTCTCTATTAGTACAATGTTGTAGATATTTTTGTTTATAATAAAATTATAATAATTTATTGATGCTCGACTTTTCGTTTTTGTCAGAAGAAAGAGCGATTCCTTCGTTAAAATTTCCTTAGCTCTCCACCGGGGAGATAAAGGGGTGGCGTGTATCTCCAGTAGGATCGGATTTAATGACGATTTTACCGGTTATTAGCATTTACAAACTTTTTATAAAACCCGTCCCTACCCCGAAAATTAAGATTTCCGCATTTTATAGTAAATTAAAAATATAAAAAGTTCTTTTTAATAAAATATCGTAACAGATGGCGCCACCAAACGTTGCCGGAAAGCTTAGAAACCCTTCGCTGTATATTTTTTTCGAGACGGGAGAACGACGACGTCGCTCGAACTGGTTTCGCCACCAGCGGCAGGAAGTGTGGTGGATTTAGCGTTACTACTTCCGGATGGCCGATTCGTTCTTAATTGTCAAGGACGTCGTAAACGGCACTTACAACCCGTAACTTTCAATACGTACAGTAAGTCCTACGGTACGTGACGGAATCGAGGTCCGGACACGAACGTTCGTTTCGGTTCTTTAGTTCCGCGGCGTAGCTTTCATTTTCTGTATTGGCAGTAAACAAGGCCAGCCACGTAATTCCTTATATAATTCTAAATATTAATAGAGTATTTTTTTCATTCGGAGGTTGTTCCGATGTTTATTTCAAAGCTTTAACTAAATATTTATTCATTTTAATAGAGTCGTCGTAGTCGTTAGACCTTCTCGCAGTGTCTACGTACCGAACAAACGATAAAAAATAATAATAGCGCGATAACGATTTAATTAAAACTGCGGAAGAGGCAAATTCTCCATATTGTCCCGATAACTGGCTCGTATGTGGTCCGAACTATTTGTAGTTTATCGATTGCCCAATTAGACGCGGTTCCTCGTACGACTTTATCTTCGCATCCGTACCATAGTTTTCAAAATAAAACACCCGGACACGGCCCGTATAATACACTATAAGGATAAACTTATTTAGTTACGAGTGCGGAATCAGAGAAGAAATTAGGAGATTGACGATTTAAGTTATTTTATTTATATTTTCCATCGTAAAAGTTTTTACGGTGACGCTTAAGGGACATTATTTTATATTTAGTTCTTTCATTCCTACCGAAAAACGCGGCTTCGCGTACATCGAATTACGGTCGACCGTCGTCAAATTTCGACCAAGTTTTATAATAAAAGTATTAAAGAAATTTATTATTTCGACATTGTTTAGAGTTTCGGATGGACGTTGCCGCAAATAACGAGAGAAAGGATTTCCGCTAATCAAACGACACCGACAAATATTGGATTGGCTCCCGAAAACCTAATAAATATAAAGGTGTAATTTTGCCCATTTTCTTTTTTTCGTTGGTTTATAAAAGTCGTTTACCGAGAGAAGGCGGTCCGAAGGCGGTCTCCGTCGGTAAGAAGCGCCCGCCTCGGGTCACACCTCGGAACCAATTGGAGAATTTATATTTTTCTTCCGGTTATTTTTCCGAAGATCAGCAGAGCCACCACGGCGAATCCCGAACCCAAGACGAAGAAGAAGACGCCCAGTCCCGCCGTCAATCCTGAAAGACCAAAAATACGATTTTACTCCCCGCCTTTGGTTTCGGCATTCCGTTTACGCCGAATTTTACCCGAAGAATAGCTCCTTTCGCCTCTTCGTCCGGCTTTCCTTCCTTCTGGGGAACTTTCTGGAAGATAAAAATAAACAAATAGGATATTTCCGCGGGAAAAGGGAAGGAAAGAGAGGGATGCGGCACTCACCCGCCGGCAGATAAGTGTCGCAGGAGGAATTAGAGACGGTGGCGGGCGAGACGTCGTTCTCGGTCCTCAGTCCGCACCGGGCTTTTCCCCGCCCCCCGGCGCGACAGAAGTGGAAAGAGCCGCAGGGGAATTCCACCCCTTCCGCGCAGAGTCGAGCGCATCCTTCCGCCGTCACGCCCGTCACCGCCAAATGGGCGGGATCTACCGGAATCCTGTTCTTTAGCTTGCGGAAGTCGCGGACGTGGTTTCCTGAAAGGGAAAGAGTTAGTTACAGTACTTTCGTAGGATCGGAACCCCGTCCTACGAAAGTACTGTACTGTACTTACTGGAATAATGGCCGCACAGGCCGGTGGGGTCCAGCGCCAACTTCTCGTTCCGGGGATCCGGATGGCGGCCGGCGTGCAGCAGGCACCGATCGGACGGGTGTTCCGAATAAGGACAGAAGTCGAAGGAACGACAGTCCACCTCGTCGTCCCGCAAACAGGCTTTGGCGCACAATTCCTGTTTGTCTATCGGCAGCCTTTTGGCCGCGGTGGTGGCTTTGGTCAGGCCGTCGTGTCTGACGAACGAGTCCATGTAATTGCCTTGGACGGAAAATATAAAATTATTATTCTAGCGTAAGACTGTCCGCGTGATAAGCGGGGATTTTCGGCCGTAACGAAACTACGCGTTCTCCAACGGAACGGCTACACGTACAGTACAGTTATCGATGTATCGATCCTTCGGTTGACAAAAAGTGTACAGCTATTGCGCGTTTGAATTTTTTCAAAAAGTCCACGATACACGAGGTAAGCGATTTCTGATCTGGAATTGGACTCGGCCAGAGAGTTTCTGTCAGTAAAAGTCTCGCCTTTCGAAATTAAAAACAAATCGAGACTTAAAGTCTAGAGTAAACAATAAAAGTTCTTTATGCCAAAATGTAAAAGAAAAGGCTGGAATTATAGGGGAGAATTTGAAAGGTCGGGAATTTTAGCCCACCGGGATCGGGTTAATTAAGTGTCGATGACGACCTCTCCCGAAACGTTTTGAATTGTTACAGGGAGACGACGAAAGGACCAATCGGGAATGCGGGATAGAAAAGTGTTCAAAAACGCTTGTTTCGAGGACACGACCTTCTCTCCTCCAAGATCCGTTCTTCGGTTCAATATTTGTTCTTTTCTCCGACATCTTTCGTATTTTGGCCGGTCCGGGATCTACCGGAATACGCTAGATCCGAGTTTCCCGTGTCGCGCCATCGAACGTCCAGCAGCGGCGGAACACGGCCTTCGACACTACGTACCAGTTCGCATCCGAACTTATCAGCGCGACCCCAGGCCGTTCATCCTGCGGAAGATCATCAACGAAGGACCGAGTGTAGACATTCGACGTGACTTTTACTGGATTCTCTTGTTAAAAAGAAAATATCAAAGGAGAGTTGATACGACAAGACTATAGAAAATTTTGTAAGAATATTTTTATGTTTTATTAAATGGAAAAAGTGAATGATAGACCCGTCTCGGTGTGTAAATCGCGCCCACGCACGATCGTCTCGACCCCTCGACCGTCCCGACCATCGCGCACAGTCGACTAATCTCCCGCGCGCGACTCTAGCCAGCCTTCTCCACGGATTCTCGACGGGGCTTAGATCGGAACTGCCAGGCGACCGATCCGAAACCTTCACTCCATCGCATTGCGTATCGAGACTTTGTCCAGTTGGCAGATCCATCTCGGGCCTCTCCGACATTTCTCCATAGTCGTTTGCATTCATTCTGCTTTGTATGAAATGCCGCATTAGACTTTCCGTTCCATCCGAACGATCGTACAACTGTCACCTCGTTGATGTTTCGAATATATCGCTTCTTCCCGTCTTATTTCGTGCCACTAACAATGCCATCGTCCGAGTCATCCAAATTAAACTTTTTCCGTTTAACATTTTGAATAAAATCCGTTTGTTTCTATGCAATTTTATCCTTATAAGCCGTAAAACTGAATTAGCTGTATGGGCAAACCCCTGTAAACTTTGACCATCACATCACCAGCGTCTGGAGTCCCGGTTGAAGGAGAAGAGGAAAATACGACTTTTGCACTTTTCAATTACTTATATTTCGGCAACCGCTTTACAGAAAATCTTCAATTTTGCGCATTACCTAAGAAACCAATTTTCTTTCCAACGAGATATGCGGAATTACTCGAGGTGTTTGGAGGGCTGAGAAATCGACCTCCGAAAATTGGCAACGCTGATTTCTCTATATAAAGTCAGTCAGTGACTTTTTGACTTGGCGGGGACTCCCGGGGCCGTATTCTGGTCGCTGTCTCTGGTCTCTCGCAAGCCGGTCGCCGATTGGCTAATCATTTAGATTAGCCAATCGGCGACCGGCTTGCGAGAGACCAGAGACCAGAGACAGCGACCAGAATATGGCTCCTTGTGTGCGTGTGGGAGGGCACGATTTCGTTCACCCTTTTTGAAGCTTAATAATTCCTGCGCTTTTTGCCGAAAATTTCTAAAATTTTGCAGGGAAATTCGCGTATAAGGGGATCGATGCTATTAAATTTTGGCGGTAAAAGTCGAGAGAGTGGGAAGATAGAGGCGGTCGTGTGTATCTCCAGTAGGATCGAACTTAATGACGATTTTACTGATTATTACCATTTATAATTCTTTTATAGAACGCATTCCTATCTTCAAAATTAAGTTTTTTACCATTCTGTAATAAGTAAAAATATAAAGAATTTTTAATAATGAAATATCATAACAGATGATGCCACACACGCAGTATTAAACGTTGCCGGAAAAGTTAAGTAACTCGTTGCTGTTTTTTTTTGTGTCGTGTGTTCTTGTTCGATGTCGAGAAGGACAAGTGAAAAAGAATCATCGGCAACGATGTACTTTATCTCGATCATAAAATAAGGAAGTATTAATAAAAGAAACGAGCGATTCTTTATTGCCACACGATCGCAATGCCGGGCTGAAATTTGAAATCGTATTTTCAATTTATTTCATTTATATATACGCTCTTCGCCTCAAATTAGTAGTGGCTCGCCCCCGTACGGTACATGCATCAAACTTTTCTTTTTACAATAGAGTGGCGCCAATCATCTATTAACTGCTTTCGGGGGAGACTTTTGAATTAAAATAACGTGACTGCATCGGATCCTTTACCGGATTGTATCGGAAGTTCATATATATTTAATCGGGGCCTCCGCTCTCCGATTTCATCTATCTAATTCCGTTCTCCCGATGAAGGAAAGACGAACGGACAAATGGACGACAGCGGTAATTTATAGGTGTACAATTTTTTCCAATAAGTAAAATACGGAACGGAATAATATACGGCGGAAAGTCGATTATTGAAACGATTTTCATTAAAAAAAAAAAACATAAAGCGTTGTACAGTACATTATATAGTACGGAGTACGGAGTACGATACACAGAGACCACTGTCCACGTAATCGCTCGGACACGTACCGATCGTATCCTGGCGAAACTGGGTCATATATACGTAATACGGCCATAGATTTCGAGTAAATTAATTTACCTTTAAATACGATATTTACGTTACGGTATTTATTGTTGGCGGAAACTTAAATGCGCGGTGCCGGATGAACCCGGAAGACGAAAACAAAGGCGTTTCCGGATTATTCGAAAGACTCTTTCGAGTTTAAATACAACTGACGCAGAGAAAAACGCGGAGAGGAACTTACGGGTCAAGACCAGGCAGTCGTTTTTCTTCACCAATTCCCGGTCGGGAACCTCCACCGCGTGTTTGGTGCTAGTCAGACACTCGGCCATTCCGGCGCAGGAAGACAACGACTGACAGTAGGGATCGGCCAGACAGGTTTTCTGACAGGTGAGGTAGGGCAGACTGCCCAGATTACGGACGTGGTCGGCTCCCTTTTTCAATTTATATCCGTATTTGTACTCGGTGTAGTGACTGTCGAAGTCGGCTGAAAAACAGAAAGGGCTAATGAGCGAAGTACGCTTCGGTCCGCCGTCGGCCGTCTCCTTTCTTACCGATTTTGGTGTATCGGGCGTCCGGATCCCGGGCGTGGCTGTCGAATGCGGAGACGGACAACTCCACGTCCTGAAAAAAACCAAGGGAATCGTGACCCAAAGACGTCGAGAAGGGCGCGAGAAAGACAGAAAAGAAACGTCACTCTGTAATTTCCCGCCACGTCTTTGACCGAGAAAGATATCTTCAGGTCGCCGCTCTCGAGGGCCAAGTTCAACTTTTGCAGGGCGGAGTCGGTGGTGATAAGGGGTTCGTAACCTGCAAGGAATCCGGCGTCAACCTTCGTCTCTACGGCACGTGGCACGCTTCTTTCTACTCACCCGTTTTCCGGCGATATATCAGACATCCGGGAGAGTCCCGTTTGGTCCAGGAGCTCTTCGTCTTCAGGTAACAGGTTTTTCCGCAATAGGAGAAGGCGCTAAACGAGAAAACGGTCGAATACCACCATCGATCGGGCGCGCGCGACCGCGGGGACGTAACTTACTAGCACATTCCGGGATACTCCAGGCAGAACTTGGCGCACAGGTGCTTGGACACCATGCCCACGGAATCTTCTGGATCCGCCAGGAAGCCTTCCGAATCGTAAGAGAAATCCCCTGGACCGACGGACGAAGAAAGTCAAAAGACGGAACAACGAAGAACGACGGAGATTTCATCCGGTATACTTACACAAATAATCGGGTCTATCCAGAAGCGAGACGTCGGCCAGCAAACCGGAAACCTCAAAGTCCACCTGTGGAAAAATCGCCGGTTGAACAAAGTGGGTTCCTCCGCCATTTCCAGGACGAGAGGATATTCTAAACCCGGCCATCTTCCGAAACTCGGGAGGACGACAGAAGCGGAGTCTCTTCCCCGAAAGACGGAAAATCTCCCGATCGGAACTCCTCTCCGTCTCTTCCGACCGACGAAGGAGGATGCTTTTGCATCCGTATTCGTCCCGGAATCAAAGTGTAAAATTAACCGATTAAGCTTTCGCCTACCAAACCGAAGGCAAATAGAACTGTTCCGCGGGTAAAAGTATAATGGGGGAATTTTGGGAATGCAACTCACCAGCACTCGGGAGATTCGGGTCCAGGCCAGACCGGTGGCGTCCCTGACCATGTCGGCCACTCGCCGACGGACGACGGGAAGGTAGGGTTCGGCGTCCCTCATCAATTCTTCTTGTCCGCGGACTGCGGGGAGAAAGAGGTAGAGACGAGACGAAGAAAGGAGGCGCCCGACAGACGCCGCCCACCTTCGAAGAAGAAAGAGATCCAGCGACGGTGGCGGCTGCGGGGGTAGCACGAGTCCACGTCGAAGGCCGAGAGTTTGTCGTCGATTTCGGTCAAGAATTGGTAGAAGTTGATGGTCAAGCCGGAAGAAACCTGCCCGAGACCGGGTCGGAGGTCAGAGGCCGGCGGGAGTGAGAAATTAAAAGAGAAGGAGACTTACTTTTCGGGCGGAGTCCAAATTCACTAGGGAGATGGCCACCGGCGTCTCTTCTTTCCGGAGTTCGTTCTTAAAAAATTAAGAAAGGGGAGGGTGGATGGAAGAGCCATCTTTCTTCCGCTCCCTCGAAAAATCCCCGCGGCGCCAAAATACGGACGTTTCCGCTTCCGTTTTCGGCGGAGGAGAAGACGGAAACGGACGAACGGCTGGGGGAAAAAAGAAGAGGAAGGGAGGAGAAAGATAATACTTACGCGATGGAAGTATCTGGTGGAGATGCTGACCAAGTTTTCGTTCAGTTTCTGAGTCAACTCGTAGACGTCCACCCAAACGTCTCTTCTTCTCTTCTGAAAACAAACGACAATTTCTTTCCGGCGGTCGATCGATCATTTTTAATTGTACAAAGTACAGACCGACCCCGCCGTTTACGCGTTACCGGTTATACACATTCGGTTTACGACACACGGGAGAAATGAATTACACTGGCGTAAATGTAATTCATTTTTCCCGTGTATCGTAAACCGAATGTGTATAACCGGTAACGCGTAAACGACGACTCGGCAACGCCATCTCGGGACGCGGGAAGGATAAAGGTTTTATCTTCTCCCGTCTCGTCCCTACGAAACTGTTCGTTCTCGGGGCGCGCCAGTCGTCTACCGGAAGTTGGGAAGCCACTTACCCGTCCCAGGTATTGAAATTTTTCCATCTGGTCCAAAAACAGTTCGTTTCCTATGCCAAGTAGGATTCCGTCGGGAAGATCGATGGTCGGCTCCATCTCCTCTCGCCGCGACACTCGGCATTGTCGGGAGTCTTCGTCTATCTCGTACGTCACACCTAGGCGGGAAGAAAGCGCAGTTAAACCCGAAAAATTCGCACCGAGACACGTAGAGGCCGGCGGCCGAGGAAAATGGCCAGTCGTCACTTTATCGTCCTTCCGGCGATACCCAGGGCGATCGAGCGAAAGCCTGTATCCGACGTTTTCTATTTGTTTGTTTTTATCGGACGTCGAGACCCGTCGACCTTTTTCGGATACAAACGAAGTTACCGTAATGCCGGGAACACTTTGCATGGCTTTACAAATAAGTTTTATCCACTTCCGGCTGGTAAAATACGAATTATTTTGTTCCGCGGAGGACGTATTATAGAGCATTTCGGAATGGAATCGGGCGTCTGACATCCCGTTTCAGAGGTCCCGCCACCACACCTGGCTGTACCTGCGTAAGCGTACCAGCAAGTCCCTCAGTTCTTAACCACACCAAAGTATCTACTAGACCCACGCAGCATACACATAAGGTCACCCCTAAATATTTATTGGCATAGTATGGTGGTGCCAAAACGGGCGTCTGACAATTAGGGACGTCCCGATGCCGGTAAATAGTTTTTAAAGTATCGATACCGGCCGGCGTGGACGCGGGGTATCGAAACCGAAAATCTCGCCGTTCGGTCCGTGGCGTGGCCTGCCGCACGTTTTTTTGCCGAGAAGGCGCACCTATCCTTCTTTTTGCCGCGGCGGATACGTAAGAAGCTACGGTACGCGCATCCCGTAGAAAATGCTCGATTAAAACGACAAATTGGACGGAAAAAGTAACCGGCGGAAGAACGAGAAGAGTTTTACCATTTCGGGTGTCGTAGACGATCCGACGATAGGCGTCCACTCGTCTCTTTCCGTCCCGGAAGGGCCGGGTCCAATTGCCGTAGCGAAAGGCCACGTACTCCGAATCGCCGTCGTAGACGAACTGAAAAATGCGCCCTGGTCAAATTTCGGAATGGGCGAAGATGGGGGGGAGGAGATACTCACGTCGACGTAACTGACGTAGGAGTAGTTTCCGCTTTCGGGAGTGTACAGAATTTCGGCGGAATAAGACAGATCGGTGCCGACGAAGGTCCGACCAATGGGCAGATCTTGGGCCAACCTGAGGCACCCTTTGCCGTCCGGGACCTGAAATAAAGAATTTCGGAGGGATGGGAGGAAAAGTGTCCCCGGGTCCGGGAGAAATTTCCTCCTCTTACCGCCGGACGGTCGGGCTCCGGCGTACCGGGTCGGAAGAGAACGAAGTCGTGCGTCTGGAAGACTTCCGAGTCGGAGAGATTTCTTCCTTGGAACACCGCTCTCAGGGGCAGGGCAATTGGAGTCGATTCTCCGAATTCGTTCTTCCACGTGTCCTCTGCCAAGACCAAAGAAAAGCTGTGTACCCTTTGCCGCGCCCTTTCTTTCGGGAAGAACCGTAATTACCGGCGAAGTAATACTCGGCGTTGATTCGTCCGTCCTCCACGCATTCTTGCCAAAGCTCGGCCGGGATTCCTCTCACCGACTCGGCCGATTTTCCCATATACACCTGCCGACAAGGAAAATAGTTATTCGCCTTCCAGCGGCCTTCTTTTACCGAACTTTTATACGAAGAGATATTTTGCAATTTTCTTTCAATATAGGATAATTTCGTGGCCGGTATTTTATTTAAATTGCTATAAATATTTTCCAATAGTTCCGTCGTCAAATCTACGCGTTAAAGATTAAACTAAAATGAACGTAGTTCTATTTTTTATTTCAATTACCATCCGTCTTAAAATCCCATGGCGTAAAATAGTCAAAAAATTTGCCGAAATTTCGTACGGAACTTCGGCCCTAGGATAATAATATCGATAATACGCATGGGATAAGTACAAGTTACTTTTAGTTATGTGGCGTGTGGAGACTCCTATACGCCAAGCGGGGGTGGCCAAACTTTTTTAACCCTCGACCCCCCATCGCTTTCCAAAGCCTGGCTTTCACCCCCACCGTAAAGTTATATTACGAGTGTATATGTATGTTGTGGTGTTGTGGGTTGCCAACTGTCTAAGCAAAAAAAAAGGTTGTGACCTCGTAGCCGCATCGACCCCCCAATGATGTTGCGTCGACCCCTGGGGGTCCGTATCGACCACTTTGGCCATCCCTGACGCAAAGTATCTAAACTTAACTTCTACTTTATGTTATCGCTTATACTTAATTCACCAAAATATAAAATATATATCTATATCTATATTCTGTATATATATATATATATATATATATATATAAATGGACGTGTGTGTCCCTATATTTCACTTTTCCGCCAAAACTACACATCGCACGTGAATGGTGTTTGTATGTGGTAGTAGCCCCGAGTCTCCATTCGTGCACTATGTTGATTGCGTCTCGATAGCTATAAGGGTGCGGGAGATATGAGGCTGAAAGTGGTTGAAAGTGGCTTTCTATTTCGAATGTTTTGTTCGAATTTCTTCGAATTTAATTCGAACAATGTTCGAATATTGGTTCGATTATAGAACGATTGTAAACGTTCCAGAAACGTTGAAAATAGTTCGTTTGACTTGACGTGAACAGGAGACGTTCAGAAATAGAATCGGAACCAGATCTGTAATCAGAAACGGGGGATCTAATTCTTGCATTCTGTGAAAACGAGTAAGATTGGCTATAATGTAATTATCTTAATCTTCACTATCGTTACTTTTTAAAAACCCAGCGAAGCGGGTCCTTGCAGCTAGTACTTTATAAATTGCCATTTTAACCTCGATTTTAATACTATAAAACCCGTTCGAAAGTACAGTTTTAAACTTTTATTTATTTTATGTGTTAAAAGTGTGGAAAGTAATAATCCGTTAGAAATAGTATCTCGATCATTTGTAATAAAATAACACGAGAATTACGTATAACGACGATTTTATTTTTTGACAATATCCAGAGAATAATTATGCGTTAAGAAAAAATCTGCGGGTTGCAAATCAAACGGTAGAAACGAGAAAGAAGCCGTTACCATTTTTGCTCTTTCCGGAGACGGGGGCGAAAGAAACTGGCTACAGATTTTAGCGGACAAAATCCTATTGGGCGCATCCGGCATTTCGTAGAAGAGGATATCGGAAAAGATAAATGCGAAATAAAAGAATACCGAAGTCAAATGCCGTAGCCATAATATTTCCTAACTACCAAAATATTTAAGTGAAAATTCCAGCGGAACAAAAAGAAGAGAATATGGAAAGAAATGGAGGAAGAAGAGGCGCCAGAGGAATTTGTCGCAGCTACAACAGTAAGAATGGATTTTAACTAATAAGAGAAATAGAATATCACTACGTTTAATCGACACCCTTAATATAAAACTTCAAAATGACAAATGTAAAAATCATTCTAAAGGAAAATAAATATCCTATCGGTTTAGATTTTTTAATCATTTTATCTCCGTCTTTCCGGTGTCTAATTGCTTTTCGCTTCCGTCAGTGCGTAAGGTATAAAAACTTTACGCGTAATATTCCGTTTACAATACTTCCGCCACCGTAAATCATTTTTTGTATTCATTTCCTGTACCGAGACGTTTTTGTAGTACGTAAACTATACACAGTATGTAAGAAAGTAAGAAGTTTCGACAAAAATATTTTAAAAGTCTACATGGCGGTATTTCTATAATTACATTTGTATCGACGACAGAATTTTAGTAAACAAGTTTCTAAAGTAAACTTTATCGGAAAATAAATCTACTTTCTACGCACGCAAACGGAAGCGAACGGGTTTCCCATCCCGTTTTTTTCCTCGACGGAGGAAAAATTCCGCTCTTCGGAAAACTCGTCCGGAATAAAGGAATCTTGGCTTAACGTACGGTCACGGAGAGTAGAGCCACGATCCCAGGCCATTTTTTACGTTTCGTATTAATTTATTAGCCGGATATTAGCGGCGGGAAAGAGGCGCGGCCCGTAGGCATTCGATATCGGCCACGGTGGCCGAGAGTGGAAAGAATCTCCGCTGGCCCAGGAACTTTCGTCGGAGGATAAGGAAACGAAGGACGGAAAGGAGAAAAGAAAGAGCACTCACCACTTTGCCTTGTCGGTAATCCTCCGAAGCCCGGACTAAGGCGGCCGAGGGACCCAGGACCAAACGGGATCTTCCGCGGTACACCCAGCTTTCGGACGGGTCCGTTTCGGCGGGAAACTGGAATCGGTCCGACGGGGTGGTCCGACAGCCGAAATCTGCCAAAAAATCCGCTTAAGTCTCTCCGGCACCGTTTCCGGTGCCGGAGGCCGCACTTACCTCGGACGGTAAACACTTCGTGGGTCCGGTCGAAGTAGACGAAAGAAGTCTTCTCCCCCTCTCGCTCCACTTCTACTCTTCCGGCGGAATTTTCCGCGTGGTAAAATTCGGTGACCAGCAGCGATCGTTCCTGTTAACGATAGGCGCGGCTTACTACCCCGGAACACCTTATCCCGGAGTCCGGCGGATCCTTCTCCCGCGCGTGGTGGGCCGTCTTTTCCGCCGTCCGATAAAAGAAACGGTCGGAACCTTTGTTTCGGGCCCGGTAGACCGGGAGTGACCCGTCTCTTTTTTCCGGACGTTAAAGACCGGTTCGGGGACCGGAAACGCCCGTGGAAGAGACTGGGCCGCGGCGCCGTTCCCTACCAAACGCCGAATTGTGGTACAATTAAATGCGGAGTGGCACTTTCGTTTTATTGGCCGCCAAGGAGTTTAACCGCCGGGTGGAGACTAGCGGTACCCGGGCGCCGGGACGGGAACCATTACTTCGTACGTCTTTAGATAACGCTGGTTACCAGAAACTTACATCCGGGTTACCGGCCGCGGAACGCGTAACCCGTGGGAATGGAAGTTCCGTCATTTGTCTGGCCAGCCCGGAGAAAACGTAAGAATCCCGTAGTAATTTTTAGCCCCGCCAGATTAACGACGTTTTCACTAACGGAAAATAAAATCTCTTTACACCGCTTTTTAGTATTTACTCGTATTTCGTTGTATACGCGCGCCGACTTCTTTTCGCTTACCAGAGACCTAAACCCAACCGCAGCCATCCCGTAGGGGCGGTATCGGGTGGCCACCGTTATTAAAAAGGGTTGAAATACTTTCTGGAAAATAGCGTTCTCGTAGATATCGTGTTCTTAGGAGACGTTCCCGTCGCCCGGAACGGAAGGAAAGACGAGAAAGAGGAACTCACGGAGTAGTAGTCGTTGACTCGCACCACGGTCCGGAACCCGCCTGGGAACCGCGTCACGTCCGGAAACGTTTTATCTGAAAAGACAGGGGGTATATTCCGTTAGGTACTTTTAATTGATTGTTAATTAATTATTACTCGGAAATAAATTATCGATGGCTTTAATAAACGTATTTCTCTTAGTAACGGAAAAAAATTGTACACTTTTGCCAACTTCCGAAACGTAACCCCTTTTTGCCTTAGTCCTTTATTTTGTATAACGCGGCACTTTTTCCCAACGTAACTACCGCGTTAAACGAGGGATACCTTCCTTTCTAACGGTCACCGCGCCTAATCTAAAAGTATAAAACACCGCGCTACCTCTCGTCTGTGGCCAAGGGGGCCCGTACGTTTGGGCACTGGAGGCACGCGCCCCCCTTTGTAGTCGGATCGCCCTTTTCTTAATCCGCCAGGGAGCTCTAAGGTTTCGTTTTATTTCGAAATTAGTTACCGGTTTTTACGGCGGAAGACTTTTTACCGATGATAAAATAAAAATAAAGATATTTGTTACTAGCGGAGGGGCCCGGCGTTACTGGAGAAAAAAGTAACGATAGCGAAGATTATTAGATTATAGCCGATTTTAGTCGTTTTCGTCGGGTGCAAGAATTAGGTTCACCCTCTTCCCGGACTAGAGAATTTTTAGACGGGTCTAAAAATATCTTCGATTTCTCGCGAAATCGAAGATATTTTTCCCCCGAATTCGAATTTCACCGTACTAAAAATAGTACGGTAAAATAGTAATCTTTAACTCTCTTCCTCTCCCCGCGGGGGGGGGGAATTTCGGAAAATCCCACGTTTGTGTTACGTACAGTACACTAACTGCGTATCAAATTTCAAATTTCGACTCGTAACCGTTTGCGCTCCGCGCTTAATAATATTATTATCATTATTATCGACCCATCTCGATTATATTATAAGATTAACCGAAAATTTGTTGTAGCGGGTGGTGATTGTTAGGTCGAGTACGCGGGTACGGTACAACTGTGTTCGATTAACGCGGCAGCGCCGAGGTATGGAAGACTAGTCGAATAAGGATACGTTTCACTCCGGTAATGGGCGTTACGAATATTAATTAACGCTACCGTCGCCTTTACAAGCGGCTGGGTGGATAAACGTCACATTTTCGAAAAAAAAAACGGGTTCCGTCGTCTATTTTTCTCGTTCTCATTGGCAAAATTGGAGACGCCTGGCCAAACCCAATCGTTTTCCGCCGGCTCTCGACGTCGACGGATACGATGGGAATTGTATTTTTGCTACGGACGACGAATGCCGCGGTGGCTGGCAACTCCTGCCGCAAATCCTGCTGTCCCAGCAGGATTTGCGGAAAACCCGTCAATATACTGTATTGTCCGCGGTAACGACGGTTTGGGAGCGCCTTTCTATCGGGACATTACCGCCTATCGGCTATACATTTCCATTACTTCTTAATCTTTCGGCTAATCTTCCAAACATATTTCGGGAAAAATACTACGGTTCCGGATAAAGAAAAAAGACACTCCTAACGATTCAATCTGTTTCTTCCAAGGCCGACCGTTCCGCTGTCCGACGCGATAAAGAACGAAAACCCGTAAGCGGTTCCGGACCGAGAAACTTTGGGGAGGAAGAGAAATCGGAACTTTAGAAGGAACTGGCCCGTATCCGCGCCGTCGTGGATTTAAGAAAATTTTCCATCCAGTCGCGTGACTCTCCCTACCGTTACGAAATTTTCTTTTTTAAACTCTTTACATTAGTTATTATAAAATGGCGAAAACTTTATTTCGAAGGTAGAGACGAGTTGTATATATTTAAAAAAAACAAAAAAACAAAACATTAAAAGTTAATAACGAGTAAAACTTCGCTAAGTCCGACCCCACTTCCGATAGGACGGGCCATCCCCGTATCTCCCCACCTTTTCGACCTTTAACCGCCAAAATTTAACGGCATCCATCTCCTTATATACAGCTTATAAAATAATTTGCGAAAAATGCGGAGGGTCAAATTTGACACCATTCCGATACTTTCTCGAGTTACGTAAGTTATGCGTGACAGATGGGAAGGTCGCATTTTCCCTTTCCCAATTGTCTTTCCCAACATCTTCCCTTTCCCAACTGTACTTTCGCTACTAACTAACCGAAAGGCGGCCTTTATAGTTTAAAATAAAAATCCTTTTTACTTCCGTATCTCAAAAACCGTCCGTATTCCGGGTCGTCCGAGGCCACCGAAACTCCTCCCCGCCCGTTCTATAAACTCCGTTATCTGGTCTCCGACGATTTCCGAGATTTTTGAGAAAAAATCGCCAGAAAATGGAACTTTACATCCGTGTAGTGTGGCGAAGGACGACGGCATAAATGTCCCGTACTAGGATAAAGTATTCACGTTTATGTTTTAACGGCGGATTTTAAAATCGCCTCGGCAGCTTTTTTCTCATCCGGACCCGACTTTTTTTAGATTAGGCCTAGGGCAACGTTGCCCGTAACCCGCCCGACGGAACGGAACGGAACGAAGGGGACCGGACCTTCCGACGGACGACGACGCTTTATAGGGAAGCGAAGCGTTTCCGTCGCCTTCTCCACCACGTTAGCCAACTCCCATCCGGCCGGGAAGAGGAAAAGGCAACTTCTTTCCGTACCCGTTTCCTTAGGACGAGTCACGTCACCCGCGTCGGGTGTTAGTTAAAAAAACCGAACGGCGCCGATACCGAGAGGCGGCTCCTTTCGTTTTCCGCCATAAGCGTTCGAGGGCCGAGGGACCCGGCCTCCTCTCTCTTAACCTCCCCATTTAGGGCGGAAGGCCCTCCGTTCCTCTTCCGGGATTCGGTACTCACTTGGCAAGTCCAGGGGCCCGGGTCGCAGGCACTGGGCGCGGGAGCGGTGGCTCCGGAGGGCCCAGGCGCACAAGACCAAGAGAATCGTCTGGAAATTCATCTCCGTCCTCTAGAATTTGGCACACTTCCGGGAAAAGCGGCCGAAGGGCTCCCGGGTCGACGGGAAAGTAGAGGGCGTCGGAACGGGGCCGGAGACGCCCCGAGAGAAATCTTATCGTCGTCTTATCTGTCGATCCGATCGGGTCGGGTCCAAACTGCATCTTTCGTTTTCCGTCGTTGGGTCCGTCCCCGGTGGCGGCCGGAAATAAAATATGACGGCCGCTCCTTACAATTTCAACGTAAGATGGCTTTCCGTCGCTCTTTTCCTGGCCTGGATGGGAAAGATTTTTTCCCTTAGCGCCAATATAAGTTTAATTTTAGGGGTTAGGAACGGTCGAGGGCCTACCCGAGTGTTTGTATATTAAATGAACGGTGCGACTTTTTACGTTTAACGGTTCCGCATTTTGTCGAGTTACGTAAATAAAAAATTACCAACTTAAAAGACAAACGCGCGCCTCTTTTACGACTAGATTTGGAACTTAAAGCGGAGTGCCAAATCCGATGGCCGTTACGACAAAAGTGCCGACCGTTATCTACTTACGGTTAAATTATTCGAGTTTCGCGCCCGTCCCACTCCCGATTTATTTTGGCCGATAAGCCGTACCGTACTCTCCGGCCCGCGCCCAACATGGATTTTTCCCCTCTTTAAGCCGCCCCGTCTCGACAAAACGCGATAAGGAGTAAGGAGCGAATTTACGTCTTTTAAAACTATCCAAATTTTGTCTTCGACCTTGGACGGCGCGTGTCACCGTACGTTTTGTCGGCCTTGTCCGCTTCCCCCCTTAAAGGACACGTTACGGAAATCCTTTGAGGATTAACCGTGATTTTTTTTTCTATCCATCCACCTTTAAATAAAAATAATTCTTTATACGTTGGAAAATATTTTAATAAGTTTTGTAAATTACTATGTTCGATCCAGCCAGTTATATCCGATTTTTTTTGTCTGTTAAGTACATCCTTTGAGGATTTCCGTAACGTGTATATAATGCCAATTGTCAATTTCCGAATGTCCCAAGGTGCGACGTAGGGAAATCGACGTCCGAACGACGCGCAACTTACGTATTACGAATACGTTCAAAATGTCGGGATAGAAACCTACCCGCATTTATATATTGTAATATAATTAGATTCTTTACCCGGCGTCGTAATATATATTTACTCGTACTGTACGGTACTTTACGGATTGAAAGAAACAAGTGTTTCATTTTACTTTACTTAATCATCAAAATACAACGTTTTTTTTTCTTTTTTCGTAGACGTTGGAAAAGCGTATTTGTCGGAATAATTGGGGAAGAAAGGAAGAAAACGGCGTCCGTCCGCACGATTCTGGCCGAGTTAATTAGCGATCGGTTAGTCTAGTCCGACACGGGCCTGCCGTCGACGTTTCGTCTACCCGGAACCACTCGCTGACGTTTCGACGCGAGAAATCGATGCGGAATTAATACCGGGCACGCCAACCGTAGAAATGCGGATGCGGAAACTCTCCGGGATTGTCCGACAAAGCCACGTCGTCCCGAATTTCGAGTATAACGGATGGTCGACGGAATAAACGAAACGAAAAGGGATTTTCCGATAGAAATTTCTTGTCCCAGCCGGAAGGTAAGCGAATGTTTATTTAATCTTTATCGAGTAGTTAAAGGAATTATTTATTCTTTGGAATCCACGCCGTTAACGTCTAATACTTAATAGTTTAACAATTAATTCGCGTAGCGTTTAAGACCGTCCGCAAGAATTGGCGTAGAAGATGTCGGTAGTTATCCCCTCGGTGGTGGGAAAATATTCGATACGGTATTGTATCGAAAGGGTATAGAGCGGAGAGAAAAATATTAATTCGTCGCCACCGGTATTACGATACCTCTAGCCGATATCCAGCGCCATAGAGCGATACCAGCCGGTTATTAATCGTTTTTCTTCAAACTCGCGCCATAATTGTCGATATTTTATTACAACATTTCGTCAAAGTTACGCGAAAATAACAGACTTTCTAGGCCGTGGCTGTACGTTCTGTTATTACTTGTTCCGTATTCCTTTGACAACACAGGTCGTCTGTCTAACTCCTTTTGGGAGAAAATTTGGATGGAAAAACGCCACTTCCGATTGGCGGGGGAAGTTCGAACGTAGTTAATCCAGGCTCCCGCCCCGAGGTTTTCGTATGTGGTTTCGTCTTTCGTCTATCTAACTCCCTTCTCGAGATTAAGGAAGGACAGAAATTTATAGGTGTAATTTTTTGAAATTGCGGCCCGGTAAAACGAAACTTTTCCACCTGTACGATTCTAGAGTTAAAATTAGCCAAAAGTTATGGGCATCTGCTTTCTCGGTTGTAAGGCGTGACCGCCGCCACCGAGGTCATTCGCCTGTTTTTCCGAAATCCGAAACGATTTATTTTCGTGGCGGAAAATTGTATTAATTAATAGAATTGTAAGGCGTCGTAGTTCTTAATCGTCGGTATTTTTAAACACGCGGAAGGAATGGTAAAGAAAGGAATTGCCGCCTATCTCGCATTTTTACCAAAATTGAACGTACGCGGCCAACTTACCGCCTTTTCGACGATATTAATCGTTTCGGGAGTGACTCCGAAATGGTGGAAGATGGCCAGACGACTTCCTCGGGAGTGTTCTCCGATACGTCTCCAAAAAGTTCATCGTCGTCTTCCGACCAATTTGTCCGATCTTCGTCGTCCTACGATTCCAGCGACGACGGAATTAACGGACCAACACCAGTGGCCCGCTCGGCACGGAGTCTGGGGGGAGCCGAGTCGAACGAATAAAAAAAACGTTAACGCCAATTCGATAAAATCCCTTACGCCACCGCTAATTCGTTAGAAGTATAGAAATAGAAGACACGGCGCGGTATAAATAAATAAAAAGAAATGAATCGTAACTAGAAAAAGATTTTTGGAATTTTTTCTAGCTTATTTTTCTTTTTATTTGGCATTCCTCGGTTTCCCTCCGGGTTAGCCTCCGTCCAACGGCGGACACCCGGATATTCGTCGGGTCCCGACCCGACGCGTAGGGACGTGGCGGGAAAAGCGCGCGTTTTAAACGACTATTCCGTCTAAAAATGGCAATTTTGAGAATAAAAGTTCGTCTTTGGCCATTACCGTAAAATGTAGTTTAAACGGTATTACTTCCATATAGAATTTTAATAAATCCACAGCTAATTTTTTTTAATTCGACAGGTTTTGTATTAACAATATTTCGACGCTTTATATTTAAGTCTCAAACAATAAATTTTATTAGGACGCGAACTTTACAAATTATGCCATATAAGGCATAATTTGTAAAGTTCGCGTCCTAATAAAATAGAAGCCTTCCGTCGTATAGGTTAACGCTTCGGAGACGTGTTTCGTAGCGCGCGGAATGTCTGGGAGAGAAGAAATTATTAATTGTATCCTAGGGCTATTTGAATTAAAACCTTTAATCCGAGATTAAAGACGTTATATCTCGAGTAAATTATCTCCTAACGTATTTCGCACATTCTCCTTCTCTCTTATACAAACCGAGATAGCGATATTTAAAATACACGGGGATTTACTAACGGCCGTTTACTTTAATCTTACAATAAAAACGCGTTAAATTTTACAACGATTATAAATTAATTTAAAATTCGAAAACTTCTTCGGTAATAACGTCGCGTGTATTTGGAAATTCCTTTTCGGTATAATAGGTATATTCGCTTAACCGTTAGTTTTAATTAAAATACAATTTATTGCCATACACCAGACTGGACGAATTAACGGTTTTAGTAAAATACGACTGGAAATTAAATAATATTTAGCTAAATGTGTGATAAATTTATAAGGTAAAATGAAATGACTAATTTAAAAGCCTTGGTCCGCCCGTTAAATTGTCGTGAGCGCCGCAATTTTCGTCCACTCCGGACGAAATTTGGTGATATTCGTTTTACCTTCCGACGAAGAGCGTTAGATTACTTCTTTGGCGGAAATATTACCTGAACAATCGACATTTTATTGTTGCAGCCACCGGGAAATTTCCCATTTTTAAATATTTTGGCCAACCACGCACTTTTTACCTCATTAAATTAAAAATTTAAACTTTAAAAGAAGACGCTTTCCGTAGTGGCCTTCTATTATTTCCAAAGCCTTTATCGCTCGTCTAATTAATGCCCAATTATTTTCACTTTACATCCAGTCGTAACTGTTCTCGATTTCGAAACGCCTATCTTAGCCTACGAATATATCTCGTCGTAAATACCAACGTATTAGGTAATAATTTCTAATAAATTGTAAAGTAATTTTTAATATTAATAAAAGTGCTTATTTCGAATGTACAGTATTATATTTTTAACTCCGACGTGTTAAAGAAATACAAATACTTAACTTACTGGAAAAAAGTAAAATTTTACTCTATATTAATGAGCCAAGTTGAAGAAAAAGCCAAAATGCGTTGGCAATATAAATACGATACCAGATAGTCTCGTATAAGTAATTTTTCTAGAATATTAACTTTAACTCCGCATTATACCGCTAGATAGACAGACAGACTAGGGGCACTAAGTCGGTCACGCGATTTAACGGTCCGTCTTTCTGGTCGGCCCGGTACCGCGGTATTATCGGTTAGTTTCCCAGTAATCGCGGTGGGTATTGTCGACCGCGAAGAATATCCTACTCGCGCCCGGGCGTAAACGCGCCGCCGGTGTGATCCGGCTGCCGCGCACGGAGACGAGTTCGCGACGTCACTTTTCGTTCCCTCTTAGGTTTTCCACGCGGTTTAGGCCGGTCCGCGCGGGATTCGGTTTACTCCTCGTCCCGGGGCGTAGGAACCGGCGTAGGCGGACGCTTTCCTACGCGCTCCCGTCACGCGGCGGTAACGGCGCCACCACCGATCCGTCTTCCGTCCGTTTGGAAACGGAGCGGGACCTCCGCCCGGCCCCCGAGCCTTCCGGAGGAATTTTGGCGCCGAGCGCGGTCGGGCAGAATTCTGAAGATTTTCGCAGAGGAAAATAGAGACAAGGGGACGAGAGAATTTAACGAGGAAAACTTTAATGATAACAAACAAAGTACGGATACAGAAAAAGACTTAAATTAACAAAAAAGAGGAGACGTTCAGGCGTTCTCTTGCTTGACGAACTTGACGGAGATGCCGTCGCCCGACGATCGGCTTCTGAAGAAGGAGTATAGCAAGAAGGCCACCACGCCCACCACCAGGCCCAGGAACAGCGTGCCGAACACCACTCCCGCCAATCCTCCTGCGGAAGACAATACGTAAGAAAGACGTAGTGGAACCGTCTCAGTTTATTCCCGGACATTCCGAAATTCCGGCGCCGAGTAACCATCCACGGAAGACGGCGGAGGCTACGCGCGCGCCGGGCGTCTTTCCCGCTGCAAAGACGCGCCGCCGCCGGCCACGAGATAGCCTCTAGTCTGCCGGGTGAGGTGGCGACCGGTAGCGCCCGACCGGGTAGGTAGGCCTACGTCGTCGTCCGGCTAGAACTTCACGCCGAAGTCTCGGCTCGGACCTTAACCGTTAAGCCGAAATGGGCCGAAAGGCGGGGTCCGGCGTTTTAAGCCCGAACAAAAGCGAAACGTCGTCGATACTCGCGAAATTTCCATGGGGCCGAGGTTAAAACGAATGGCGTTTAGAAATTTTTCCCAATTGTCCGGACGAAATAGTTTTTTCTCGTTGCCAAAAGTTGCTTTTCTTTATCTTTCGTAATTTTTCCTACATTTATTATAAGATAAAAACGTCGACGTCGAAATACGTTTTAAAAACGCGGAAGAGCTCGGCAAAATAGTAATAATACCGCTTTTCCCCGAAATTAAGACCGGGTCTTGCATTAGTTTTTGCTCCGATAGACGGATTGGATCCTGGCTCGGGTATTTACAAATACTTAAAAGGAATGATAATATAAATTATAATTAAGTATTATCATTCCTTTTAAGTATTTACAAATACTTAAAAGGAATGATAATATAAATTATAATTAAGTATTATCATTCCTTTTAAGTATTTACAAATACTTAAAAGGAATGATAATATAAATTATAATTAAGTATTAATGTTAATAATAATATTTAATTTTATTTAATTATATAGTAATATTATTATTTTATAACTCGATATGACCGTGGCGGGTGGCAACGGACGTATTAAATACCGTCTAAACCGGGGCTTACTTTCCGGTTTGGTCCGGTTTTCCAGGAAACGCGGTAACAGCGAAGAAAGTTTATCTTTTTGCTAAAAATCGGCGCGTTTCTTAAACAATTGCCCAAGAAATGTTTCCTTTTCGCGGGCGAAAAAATCCCTAGATTAACCCCGGCGTTAAAATTGGATTTTATTCGCGCTCGTACGTTTGCAACCGACGGAAAGTCGCACGCTCGATCCGTCGAATTACGAATTATCCGCCTCTATATAAAACTAATCTCGAAGAACCTGGCCGTAAAATAAATAATAATACGATAATAAAAACGAACAATTTTACACTTTTTTCTGACGAAGTTTTACGGTTCGGTGTTCGGCACCGAACCGTAAAACTTCGTCAGAAAAAAGTGTAAAATTGTTCGTTTTTCGCCGACAAAGTCGGGAGAGATAAACGAGTTGGATATTGCGGAAGAGATAAGTGGAAACGACCGCGAATTTCGGGCCGTACGTATTTAGCGGAAAAAAATAACGTGGAAAATATAATTTTACAAAGTGTTTGTTCGCGATAACATTTGTAACGTTACGTAATGTTTTAGATGTATTTTGAGCGGCGCAATTTGAAATTAAAAGAGCAAACGGGAAAAAATTAGCGCCGTCCGCACAGAAAGAAATGCGGTTACCGTGCCATCTCTTTCTTTTAAAATTATATTTTTAGTTATAATATTTGGTAAATTTTAGATTTGCGCGTAAAAATATTCTATAAATAGTAATGTAAAGTTTATCTTAAACCGAACGGCGACCATGTATTTTCTTCGCAGTTCGTAAATAAAATCTAGTCACGTACTGTACAATACTACGATGCCTAAAATTATCACTAAAAAGTTATTTAACGTCTATTTTATCGAAGATCTTTACTAAAAAAGAATGATGAAAAGGATGAAAAACTGCCACTGGTAACTAGAATATATCTTTGTATCGTAATGTGTTAATCTTTAGTTCCAGATTTCGAATTTCGAAATAAAATCTCTCATCGTACTGCTATGGCCGATATCATTCATTTTTTCAATTTAGAAATAAAACGTAGTATCTTTCAATTATATTCTCTAAATTTTAACTAAAGAAAAATTTCGGTTTTTCAACGGTTTAATAGCGCTTGTAATTAGAAGGTTAAAGCGCGGATGGGTACCAATCCGTAGACTTTGTTTTCCGACGGGTCGTATAACAACGTAACGCCACTTATTCAACGGAATAAATCTCTTTTAATACGTTGTTTGTGGATCGAAAACGTAATTTAAAATAATTGAAACCACGACTTTCGCTCGTTTAAATGAATATTTCGTAATAATTGAGAATATAGTACGGATTACGTATTTTAAATGAATAATTATGTTGCTTAATAATCGTTTTATTATAAAAAAACGATAGAATAAATAAAGACGAAGTTGATATTTCTATTTGTTGGTGTTGCCTACTGTTTTCATACTTATTTCATTCGATATAAAAATAAATAAATTTAATTTATATGCATAACTTCCTTCGTTCAGGAACTTTCTTATCATCTCTCGCAAACACATTTACTTTATGTATAAAGCTTGACAGAAAGGTTTTCTTTTATCTTGACGTAATTACATTTAATAGAAATGTTTACTCTGATGTTCCTGTCTTTACTTCGTGTAATGAAAAATACACGTGAATAGAAAAGTAAGCTAATAAAGTAAATTGAGAAGCATTAGGAGATACTCGTTAGAATACGAAAAGTAAATTTTCGTATTTAAACAAGTAGGCTATCTACAAATTCTTCATTTTGAAATTAAATAGCTTTATCCTCAAGAGTATATACGAATTGTCGACGTCTTTTTATTTTGAAATTTATTTCATTAAAGCCTCCGAACGAGAAGATTCTGTTGGAATTATATGGATTAGGATTATATGAATTAGGAAATTCGTGGTTCGAACTCGAGGGAAGGAACCTGCAGCGTATTGCCGGTACGCGGCGCGAAATCTAAACCGTGGTCGAGGAAGTAAGAAACAAAACGGCCACTCCGTAATGAAAATCGGTGTTCCGCTTTGTGTTTATAGACCCGGGTACCACTATTCGCTGGCGCTTTCGTCGCGCCAACCGAGGTACGAGAAAAACGGGCTTTACTACGTCTCGCCGTTGCCCTCCACCGTTTCGTCTTTGCCACTTAATCTTACGTCGAATAAAATAATAATTGTTCTAAGAGCAGGGAGGAACCGACTTTTTCCGTCCGGTTCCGTCCCCACTCGGCACTTACTGGAAGTGTATCCGGTGGACTGGGAACTCTTCTCCGCCACTCGAGGTCTGGCCCAGTCGTCCACTACGTCTTTCTCTGAAAAGAAAAAGAAAAGGTGAGACCGGGTCTACGGACGGATCCGCCGTGTAAAGGATTTGACTCTTACTGGTGTAATGTCTGCATGAAGAAGATGCTTCGGACTTGGTGTCCAGTTGTTCCAACGTCCTGGAATTGAGAACGCAGGACTTTTGGTCCGAGTTGATCGAACACAGGTCGAAGCTGGCGCACGGGAACTCCGACTTTTCCGAACAGGAGGCGGCGCACTCTTCCAGGCTGGACACGGTCAGAGTCTCGGCGTCGGGATCCAGCAGCTTCAGTCTTCCCGACTCCACGTAATCGGCGGCGTATTTCACTGGTCCCGGGAGAAGAAAGTTAGAAACCGTCCCAGAGGAAAGCGGCGCGCCGCGGAAGTCTACTCACGGGCGTAATGAGTGCAAATCTTGCCGGTCTGGACCAGAGGGTCTTTGGTTTCCAGCACGTGCTTTTCGTGCAGTTGACAGATTTTGTCGGATCGACAGTACTCGAAGCCTCGACAGACGAATTCCTCTTCTTCTCGACACAGTTTGGCGCACTCGTTGTCCGACGCCACCCCGGTCTTCTCCTTCCTGCCGGGCAGCGAAGACACCGCCCCCTCGTAGGCCACGAACATCCGCAGGTAGGAAACTGAAAAAAAAAAGACGGAGTCAAGTGGCGAAAGACCTCGCGGACTTTGGCGGGTTCTTCCGGCCTCTCACCCGTGTAGACGTCGCAGCCTCCCACCGTGTCTATATCGTCGTCGATCCGGGCGGAGCGCGACTGCGAGACGTAGAGAGGACTCAGCAGACACCTATTGTCCGTGAAACAGAAGGAGAAGCTGAAACACTGCATGGTTTTCTCGTCCCTGCACTTCCTGTAGCAGTCGGAGGGCGTCGACAACTCTCCCCCGTCCACCACGATCTGAGAATTTTCGGGTTTCTTGAACGTCTTTCCGGACAACACCTTCTCGAACATGTCGCTGTCTCGATCACCCACTGTCCGGGAAGAAAGAGGTGGTCAACCGTCGTCCCGGGTCGGAGGAACCCCGCGGTCGGACACTTACCTTGGAAGGGCGAAATGTCTCCGACGAACTCTTCGGGGTTCAAAGTGATCTGAAACGAGAAGAGATTTGACACTTCGTCGGGAGGGGAGCCGCACGCGCTTCTCTCGGAAATTTACCTCGCCGTCGTCTCCCTCGATCACGATGACCAGTTTCTTTTTGTCCACGGCTTCCTTCAGGTTACTCATCGCCTGATCCAGAGGAACGTCCTTAGCGCTGGTTCCCGCTTCCACGCCTGCGCCGAAAAACGACAAAGGGTAGTTAGACGGGAGCGGATGCGGAGTGGACGGGAAGCGGAAACAAACTCACGTATGTAAAAGGCGCAGTCGTCCACGGCCATCTTCTTGCCCCAGTCCTCGGTCAGATCCAAATTAGCCAAGAAGCACCTTCGTCCGCACACGTGAAAGCCCCTGCGTCGAATAGAATGTTACAAGACCGTTCGTTCCTCCCGCGGAGATTTTCGTCTAGGTACAGTACCTGGCCCGAGACCGTAAATGGCGCCGGCGCCGCTATTCGAGAGGAATTGGGAATGGAAATTAGCCCCGGCGTACGAGTTTTGTATCGGCAAGTAATATTAGTCCGGGGGTGGCCAACCTAAGACACGCGTGGCTCGTAAGGAGAAATCATCTGGCAGGTAACGTATCGTACGATTTCCATTTATCGTCTGTCTTTTTCGATCGTCCATTCAGTTTATCATCCGATTACCTCTTATTCTAATCTTATAATATAATCGAGACGAGTTGATAATAATAAGAGCGGATCCCGAACGGTTAAGAGCTGGAAGTCGAAATTTGGTACACAGTTAGGATACCCGATGAGAATGTACTGTACTCCTGATTTATTTAACTCCGCTGGCTTTTGCTTTGCAAGGGAATTGATACATTTTTTTGCCGTCGTAGCCGCAGTACGTTATTACCCGACATTTCTTTTTAATACTTTATTTACATGGTTTATTTTAACACTGAACAATAAATTGAAGATTATATCCTATAACAAGTTTTGATAAATTCGTTAAAATAATAGTATATATTAACATTATTTATTAGGCTACTTTTTCCTATTGACCGAGTGTAACCTTTGTTGCAGTTCGTTTCTTATTTTCTCATATCTTGCGCATTCAAATTACATATGTGTGGGGTTTTTTCATTCCATTTGCCATCTTATTATGTATCTGTTCTTAATCTCAGTTTTAATGTATTTCTTTGATTAGCTCGCCTCTTTAGCTAATCTATCCGCTCTCCCCTATATGTGCTAAACAGAATTTTAGTATCTCTTTTCACGATTTTTCCTCTAATATCATCTATAAGTTCATTTTTATTATTGTCATCACTGAGTCCTTTGAGTACTGCCTGGCTATCTGTACAAATAGTTATTTCCAAATTTTTCTTTCTCTCGCTTATTCACTCTACTGCTTGGTTTATTGCTACCAATTCCGCTTGGAAATTATTACATTATTAATTTTCCTGTAATACTGTTCCCTAGTCCTGTTATAATATACATACGATGCTCCGACTCCTTCNTTCTCGAACATGTCGCTGTCTCGATCACCCACTGTCCGGGAAGAAAGAGGTGGTCAACCGTCGTCCCGGGTCGGAGGAACCCCGCGGTCGGACACTTACCTTGGAAGGGCGAAATGTCTCCGACGAACTCTTCGGGGTTCAAAGTGATCTGAAACGAGAAAAGATTTGACACTTCGTCGGGAGGGGAGCCGCACGCGCTTCTCCCGGAAACCTTACCTCGCCGTCGTCTCCCTCGATCACGATGACCAGTTTCTTTTTGTCCACGGCTTCCTTCAGGTTACTCATCGCCTGATTCAGAGGAACGTCCTTAGCGCTGGTTCCCGCTTCCACGCCTGCGCCGAAAAACGACAAACGTTAATTAGACGGGAGCGGATGCGGAGTGGACGGGAAGCGGAAACAAACTTACGTATGTAAAAGGCGCAGTCGTCCACGTCCATCTTCTTGCCCCAGTCAGCGGTCAGATCCAAATTAGCCAAGAAGCACCTCCGTCCGCACACGTGAAAGCCCCTGCGTCGAATAGGATGTTACGAGACCGGACGATCGGCCGTAGTTCCGACTCCCGTTCGTTCCTCCCGCGGAGATTTTCGTCTAGGTACTGTACCTGGCCCGAGACCGTAAATGGCGCCGGCGCCGCTATTCGAGAGGAATTGGGAATGGAAATTAGCCCCGGCGCACGAGTTTTTTATCGGCGAGTAATATTAGTCCGGGGGTGGCCAACCTAAGTCCAAAGTGGCTCGTAAGGAGAAATCCTCTGGCAGGTAACGTATCGTACGATTTCCATTTATCGTCTGTCTTTTATCTGATATAATCCAGACGAGTTGATAATAGTAAGAGCAGATCCCGAACGATTAAGAGCTGAAAGTCGAAATTTGGTACACAGTTAGGATACCCGATGAGAATGTACTGTACTCCTGGTTTATTTAACCCCGCTGGCTTTTGCCTTGAGGGGAATTGATACATTTTTTGCGGTCGTAGCTGCCGTACAGTACATTATTACCTGACATTTCTTTTTAATATTTTATTTACATTGTTTATTTTAACACCGAACAATAAATTGAAGATTATATCCTTTAACAAGTTTTGATAAATTCGTTAAAATAATAGTAGGGGAGATCGGGGCAACTTCGGCATGCGGGGCAAGTTTGTCAAGCGCTTTTTTTAAAAAACAAATTAAAAAAAACTTTGATTATAGGTTAGGNGCGCTTCTCTCGGAAATTTACCTCGCCGTCGTCTCCCTCGATCACGATGACCAGTTTCTTTTTGTCCACGGCTTCCTTCAGGTTACTCATCGCCTGATCCAGAGGAACGTCCTTAGCGCTGGTTCCCGCTTCCACGCCTGCGCCGAAAAACGACAAAGGGTAGTTAGACGGGAGCGGATGCGGAGTGGACGGGAAGCGGAAACAAACTCACGTATGTAAAAGGCGCAGTCGTCCACGGCCATCTTCTTGCCCCAGTCCTCGGTCAGATCCAAATTAGCCAAGAAGCACCTTCGTCCGCACACGTGAAAGCCCCTGCGTCGAATAGAATGTTACAAGACCGTTCGTTCCTCCCGCGGAGATTTTCGTCTAGGTACAGTACCTGGCCCGAGACCGTAAATGGCGCCGGCGCCGCTATTCGAGAGGAATTGGGAATGGAAATTAGCCCCGGCGTACGAGTTTTGTATCGGCAAGTAATATTAGTCCGGGGGTGGCCAACCTAAGACACGCGTGGCTCGTAAGGAGAAATCATCTGGCAGGTAACGTATCGTACGATTTCCATTTATCGTCTGTCTTTTTCGATCGTCCATTCAGTTTATCATCCGATTACCTCTTATTCTAATCTTATAATATAATCGAGACGAGTTGATAATAATAAGAGCGGATCCCGAACGGTTAAGAGCTGGAAGTCGAAATTTGGTACACAGTTAGGATACCCGATGAGAATGTACTGTACTCCTGATTTATTTAACTCCGCTGGCTTTTGCTTTGCAAGGGAATTGATACATTTTTTTGCCGTCGTAGCCGCAGTACGTTATTACCCGACATTTCTTTTTAATACTTTATTTACATGGTTTATTTTAACACTGAACAATAAATTGAAGATTATATCCTATAACAAGTTTTGATAAATTCGTTAAAATAATAGTATATATTAACATTATTTATTAGGCTACTTTTTCCTATTGACCGAGTGTAACCTTTGTTGCAGTTCGTTTCTTATTTTCTCATATCTTGCGCATTCAAATTACATATGTGTGGGGTTTTTTCATTCCATTTGCCATCTTATTATGTATCTGTTCTTAATCTCAGTTTTAATGTATTACTTTGATTAGCTCGCCTCTTTAGCTAATCTATCCGCTCTCCCCTATATGTGCTAAACAGAATTTTAGTATCTCTTTTCACGATTTTTCCTCTAATATCATCTATAAGTTCATTTTTATTATTGTCATCACTGAGTCCTTTGAGTACTGCCTGGCTATCTGTACAAATAGTTATTTCCAAATTTTTCTTTCTCTCGCTTATTCACTCTACTGCTTGGTTTATTGCTACCAATTCCGCTTGGAAATTATTACATTATTAATTTTCCTGTAATACTGTTCCCTAGTCCTGTTATAATATACATACGATGCTCCGACTCCTTCTGAACTTCTTGACCCATCTGTACAGATTCTGTTTTTGTCTACGTGGCTGTAGTCTATTCCTTTATGTCCATTTTTCCCCATTCGTATCTTCGCAATTTTTCGTGTTGTTTCATTTCTCTTTCTAGCTCGTCCTCATTTTCCAATAAATCATTATAGGTTTTATTATCTTTTAGTACGTTTCTTATATCTCTTCTTTGTTTAATTTCTAAATCCGAGGGCGTAAGGCCCGCTAATACACAGAGTGCATCGTTTGCAATTGTAATATATGCCCCGGTTATTCTCGGAAGCATTTTGCGTTGTAGACTCTGTATTTTTTTCTTTTCGTACGTATCATTTCCATTCTTTCCCCCAAACTTGGGCACCATACGTAACAACGGGGATAACAATCTTCATATATCTGTGTTAATGCCTTGCCACCGAGGCTCCATTCTTTCCTCGCAACCTTTGCTATTTCTTGGAAAAGATTTCCTACTTTTTTCTCGATTGCTTCCGAGCGAGCATTCCGTAAGAGTTTACTGTCTATCGTCACTCCTAGGTATGTAATTTGGTTATTGCATTTTATTGTTTTATTCTTCATTTTAATGATCTGTTGCCTATTTTCCACTCTGCGCGTTGTAAATGCGATGGCATTTCTCTTTTCTGGGTTGAATTTTAGTTTGTTCTGTTTTCCCATTTCTCTATTCTTTCCAATATATCATTGCACTTTATTTCTATTTGTTTGCGGTTTCTTTCCGAACACACTACCATTAGGTCGTCGGCAAATGCCGTTATTTTTGATCCCGCCAATGTATTATTTTCTAGAACATCGTTTAAAATTATTGACCAAAAATTAGGTGGTAAGCGAGACCCCTGCGGACATCCCGTAGTCATTTCTCTTTCTGTTTTTATGTCGGCATATTCGATATAAGCTCTTCTATTAGTTAAATAATCACATATTAAGCGATATAAATTGTTTGGGCAATTTGCCTCTTCCAATCTTGCAGGAACGAGTGTCCACCACGCATTATCAAATGCCCCTTCGATGTCGAGACTAAGGGCAATCGTCCAGCCATAACGTTTCTTACCTTTTTCTATATCTTTGATAACTTTGGTTATAGCATCCTGCGCTGATCGGCCCTCTCGAAAGCCGAATTGATTCCGTTAAACCATTTTTATGAGTTCGACCAGGTTGTTAAACGATAAACTATCGTTTGTCCGGTACTTTTCCCATTACAGGAAGAAGGAAATCGGTTTATAACTTCTTACCTTACTTTTATTTTTATATATAGGCAATATTTTTGCCACCTTCCACGCGGCTGGGAATACCGCAAACTTCGAACCGGTGTTATATAATTCAAATAGAAGATTTGGATCTATTTTATTTATTTGTTTCGCTATTTCCTGCGTTATTAGGTCATTTTCCGGGGTTTTCCCTTTTTTGAAATTCGAAATCACCCAGGATATTTCTTCTTTCGTAAATGCTGGGACATTTTCGCCACTCGTTTTAAATTGTACGCTTTCCCTTAACCTTTTTTGTTCACGGCAATCTTTGTTTTGATCATCTATTTTAATAAATTCTTTTAGTATTAACTTCAAACCCTCCTCCGCATCGGTAGCAACGGACCCATTTTCCTTTCCGATTTCTGTAAGCCGAAACTTATTTCTTATTTTTCCGGCCGAGATCTTATAAATCAAACCCCAGGGGACACCAGCACTTTGTTGGCAGAATTGCGTCCAACTTCTCTCTTCGCTCTCTTTTATCTTTTCCTCGTAATTCTTCCGTTCTCTCACATAATCCTCTCTAAGGGGCAATTCTTAAATTCTGATGGTCACATTTTTCGTATTTCCTTCGTTTAGCTCTTCGTTTTTTAACGAGTTACTCGGATCGTACCTCACGGGTCCGAGTAACCTCTTTCCTTCGCAAGATAACGCGTCAATACAGTTACGAGACATTATACACGAGTTAAGTAGTAGGCCCACTCGGCTAATGCTAACGTAACGAAATACGTTAGCCCATACCAGGGGTGGCCTATGGAAAAATCATCCGGCACGTAACTTATCGCACGATTTCTTTTCACCACCCGTCTTTTTCAAATATTCTTTTGGTTTATCATACGATCGTCTTTTCCGGCCAACTTTTTTACATTTATTCTAATTAAAGCGTATTCGTTAAATTTCTTTAAATATCGTTATTCGAAGTCTAAAACTTCGGCGCGCGTAAACATTTTTAAAGGTAGGTACGCTTAGTATTTGGCACGCGCACTCAAAAAGGATTGCCATTCCCGGCCTATACAATCGCAAAACAAATTATTACGTCGTCAAATGCGGTAGATCCGCAGAAAAACTCTGGCGCGATATTGTAACGCCGATTTATAAGAAAGGGCATTAATGCGGCTTAAGATTCGACGATAAACGCTAGGTCGGGTTGGAAAAAGTCTCCCGAACCTTCCCGCGTTTACGTACTCGAAAGCGGCCACGCGGGGTTTCCCTCTCCGCGTCGAATTTTCGGCCAGAATCTCTGTCTTTTCGGGAAATCCGCGGGAGGAACGAAGCCCGGGGTAAAAATTTCTCCTACGGTTACGCGTTTGGCTTCCCGAGAACGAAAGCGGCGCCCTTTATCCCCGGGAAGGAAGAAATATCCTCCACTCACGTGCATTTGTCGGCCTCCACGCAGAATTGCGCGCAGTCTTCGTCGGAGTCTACGTTCTGGACTTCCTTCTCCGATTCTCTGGGTTTGTCGTGCTCGTCGCTCTCTTCGAATCTTTCTGCAAAAAGGAGGAACGTTACGTCTTCGAAGGTCTGAACGGAGGAGGAAACAGGAAAAAAGCTTACTCAGAGCGGGAACGCGTTCCGTAAGAAGTCCCAGGACGCTGATTATTCCGGGTTCGAAATCCACCTGGAAGAAGAAGAAGAAGCGAAAGTGGGAGGGAAACGGTCGGCCCGCCACCCGACCTCCCACCCGACTTACCCGCAAGAAGGGCAGACGCAGCGAAGACACCTGCGCCTTGGTGGGTATGGAAGTCCTCAGTTCCTCCCGGACGACGGCCGCCACGTCTTCCGCCGCGGTCACCGTTTCGTCACTTCCTGCGGGTAACGATAGGAATGAAACGGTGTTTCCTCAGATAACGACGGGAATAAATTTTTCGAAACCCAACGTCTACGCCGACGGACTCGGTCTGATTCGGCTAATTAATCACTTTGGATCGACCAACTCTAGAAGGTACTGTACGCGTACCACCGGTCAACGGAAAGGAGACAATTAATAGTACGCGTCGATTCGTATAAATTCTTTCGTTTTCGACTCCATTTTCGTCACATTTCGCTCTTTTACGTCCGATATCGGCGCGATACCAGTAGCGGTTTCTAATTTTGTTTAAAAAAGATTCTTGAAGCGTACGATTAGTACTTAATTAATATTAAACAAATCTTTCGTTTACTTCGCCGGTTATTCGTTCGAGTGTGCGCTATCGCCCGCTTAAACTAACAGAATATATCGGTTTTTTTCCCCTTTCTTAAATGATCGAGCGCTTAAGTACCGCGTAATTTTCAATTCTGTTTCGATTCGTTCCGCCAGCTGTTTTGTCTACCGGCTTAAAAGGGTGCGGAAAGGGAGGACTCGGGTTTCCGGACGGCGGAACGCGCGTCGAAAAGGAACCGGGGATATAGAATTACCCGAAAAGGTGATGAGGAAGTAGCTCTTGCGCGAGGGAACTCCCTCGCAGTCGGAGACGTCGAAGGGACCGAACCGGAAAGTGGGAAATTTGTCGTAGGCGAACAAGTTGTAGATCAGCCGAACTCCCACCTGCAAAAGACGACAGAAGGATTCCGTCAGGCTGGACCGTGGAAAGCGGACGGGGGGGGGGGAAGAAGTACCTACCCCTCCATCGTCGTAATCGGCAACTTCCACCCGGACCGGACTGGCTCCTTCCACTTTTCCGTCCACCGCCACCGACCAGTAATGCTGAAAATAAAAGAAACCGGGTGGCTTTTACCAGTAACGTTCGAGATCGCCGCCACTTTCCGACAAAAGAGAACGACTGTCGAAAACGGGAGAAAAATAGCCGAAAGTTCCGAGAACGAGAACCGATCACTCCCGTGTCGAAAGAGGGCCGAGTCGTTCCCAAAAATTCACGGAGGAAGTAGTAACCGCGGCGACGATGCTAGAAGATTATTTTTTAAATGCCGACGTCGGCATTTAAAAAATATTTTCTAATATAACGGCCTTAATATTCTGGCTCGTAATATAACGGGTGGATCGGTGGTTAATCCGGCCATTTCGCGTAATACGGCGCACTTTGACCCGTGGGTACGAGATATATAGGCCTATATCTGTGTTTAAAGAGTATGGCGACCAGACTGCAAATTTGTAAGTTGGTATAATCGGTATCCGATGCCAGTTACTCTCTACCGGATACTTATACGCGGTCCAGAAGTAATACAAAACTTTTGGGGTCTGGCCGTAAAGAATTCCGGAAAACGGGCGAGAAAAGTGTCGCGAATCCGAGCAAATGAAGATTTACTACGTAATCTTTTGATAACGTCGGACTGGGTAATTACGTCTACGAGAAAAGCGCGCGAGAGTAGTTATTAATCTGCGGATAACGGGCCCCAAATGTCCAAATAACCACGAGGGAAAGCGATAGAAATAGTTGCCGTAGTACGTAATGTGTAAAATTACGTTTCTTTTACGATTTATTGTAATTATTGTAAGTATATTTGGATTACAATTAAATCGTTTCGTTCTTAGTATAATTTTGTCTGGCCAGATTGGCGAAATCGTACGTCGCTTGTTTGATATTCGGCCGCCAATGGCGCAGCGATCTAACACATTTTAAAAATTCTTTATTCCTCTACTGTACGCGTTTTAAAGAATTTTTAAAATGTCTTAGATTGGTCACTCGGTCTGATAAATTCACCCTTACGCCAGGTAACGTTTGTAGCTATATACCTAAATCAAATAGCGTAACGTAATATAATAGAAGGGTTAGAAGTACGAAATAATCTATTAATGTTAATCTTCGCTGTTATTTTCTGTCCGAACGAGGCCGGGCTCGTCCGCTAGCCACGAAATAAGCCTAAACCGGTAGCGGGTCGACCGCCGGCAAGGCGGAGTTTCCGGAGCTTTTTGCCCCAACAAAGTCCCCCCGGAAAGCGCTTTTTCCCGGGCAGAGGACCCTTCCGTCGTTATTCCATTAATTTTGGGGGAGCCGAGTTAAACGGATAAAAGGCTTTTTAATGCCAATTCGATAAAACTCCCGCTTCATTAATTAATAAGAAGAGGCGACGCGATATAATAAAAACCGCATATTAATTAGGAAAAGAATTTTGAAAAATTTTTCGGTTTCTTTTTTTCTCTTCGGAGGGTGCCGGTTCCACTCCCGGTGCGCCACTCGTCTAGACTCCGACCCCGGTGGACACTCACGTTAGTGAAGTAGTAAGTGTAGACGGTCCTGGCCGGTCCTTTCTTTTCTTCCGACGATTTCGGTATCACGGACTCCCACACGTCGCACAGCATTCCTCGAACGTAAGACTGCCGGAAAAATCTGGGTTAGAATCTGAGGCGGAAGTCCGGCTTTCGCCCGCGGATGGCAACTCCTACCCACCTGTCCCAGGTAATAGAAGTCTCCTTCTCCTCCCAGGATTTCTTTGGGCTTCTTCATGCTTCCGATCAGTCCGTCTTCGAAGCTCTCCAACGTCTGGCCGCGGACGGGAAAAGCGTCGCATTTTCGGTCGGCGGTGATATACATCATGCCTGAAAAAGACCCCAATTGGGAAATTAGGGGGAGGACCGGGGAAAGCGGCCGCCCGGGGAGTACTCACCCGTGTTAAAGTCGTAGACGGTGGACTTGGATCCGTCCGGGCCTCCGCGCACGTCCAGTCTGGCCAGTTTCCTGTCGTAGTGGTACCACAGCTGGGGAAAAGAAGAGGGTGAGCCGGGACGAGGCGGGCCCCGAGTCGGAAGAAAAAAAACTTACCCTGAATGGAACGATGGTGTCTCGATTGTTCTTTTGGTCGTCGGTCAGGTTGCGAAATTCCCCGGAGACGAAGAATTTTCCGGAGCGAGCGGGCGGATCCGGGCCCTGGTTCCGCAGTCCCGGGCATCCGTATCCCGACGGAGGCTGAGCGGAGAAAGAGGGATTACAGAAGGATATTGCGGGGACGGCGGACCAACGGAAGTCTTACCCGGAGCATGCGGCTGTCGAAGACGAAAGTCCGGAACATGATGTAGTCCAAAGTCTGCTCGAACATCCCCTCGTCGGAGTCTTCCATCGGCTTTCCTTTTCCGTACAGTCTGACTCTGATCGGAACCATTTGCCGGCTGACGTTGGTGGGCGTAGCCCAATTCTCCTCTGAAAACACGCAAATTTCGGCTTTCCGTCCGTGGCGTTCTCCGTCACTCCCGTAGAATTTGGCCAAATTCTATGGAGTGATGCCCGCGCGGAATCCCGTCCGCTGCCCGAGCTAAAACGAGAGGGAATCCGACGTCCTTTCCTTCGACCGATGCGGTGTCGGGCGCGATAACGGACCGCGGTAGAGTGGCCGATTCGTTCTTCTCTTCGTAGTAATTTAAGAGGTCGAGGCGACAGAGCCGATCGAGGTTTCGTCTCTTACCCAGAGAGATCTGCCGAAAGGGGTGTGGCCGGAGAGTTTTTTAAATGGGAAAACCACCACGGTTTCGGCCTTAACGCGCGAAAATATCTGAAGAATGGGTGCCCGGGCCTTACCGGAAGCGGTTCCGCGCCGGGCCGTACGAAAAGGCAAAGATTTCGGTCCCACCGGGCGGCGGACGGCCACGCGAAAGAAACGGAAGCCCAGGCGCGCTGGTTTAGCGGCGTTTAAATTATCGTTTCTAGAAATAGTTTGACCCCTTTCCATACCTAATCTCGCCCAGAAATTCGTACGAAAATTCCGTGGATGGCTTTCCGGGTTTTCCTCTCTCTTTACTTTAAGGAAAATTACATAAAATCGGCGCAACTTTGGCGAAACGCAACATCGTGGACGGAGGTAACCGGCCGGTAACGTTTCGGTAAAAGGTAGGTTAGATTCTTACCGGAGAAGAAGTAGTCGACCTGAATGTCGTCGTTGGCCCAGTAGTCGCCGTTGAACTTGTGACAGCGAATGCCTTCCACCGTGTCCTTCCCCACGTATTGCATCTAGTAAAAAATAAAAGACAAAGAACCAGCGGTCAACGGAAATCCGCCAAAGTCGAGCGCGCCTTTCTCTTTTTAGCCACGTCATCGAATGCGGGCTCCATCGTAATAAACACAGAGCGGCGATCCAAACTCTAAAGCGATTTAATGACTCTGGATTGGCATTGGATACGAAAACTGTGATTCGGGAAAGCGGACTAACCATAAAGATGAGATGGGTCAAAGCCCGTGCGGAATTAAGGGAAACGAGAGGAGGGCCGACTTCTTTGCCCAAGAGGCAGTACAACTGCCAATAATATCACATTGCGAGATCCCTCTGCCGTATATCAAAAAACTGCTTAGGCAAGAAGCGCTTGTCCGAGTATGTCGCCATTCCGCGAGATACTCGGACGTACGGCGAGAAGGGTAGACACACCTTCCGGTCACTCCCAAATGTGAAGAAAACAGTAAGAGAATTAAAGTGGTTTCCGCTAGACCACCCGAGGACAAATATACTCGGGGCGTTCCAACAGCAAAGAATACTTGGCAAAAATTAAGAGAAGAGAAAGCGCGGTTTGTGAATGCGCTGAACAAATTCGACGTTTAGACCATCTAACGATCGAATGCCTCGATCGTTAGTAAAAGAGACGGATGCAATTGCACATTTCGGATTCGAAAGAGACGGGATGCAATTGCACATTTTCAGCCGTGTGTGCCTGGAAACCGAACGTTCGAGCATCGAGCTAATAACCTCCAAAAGTAACATCCCCTGGCCGCGCCACCACAAGGACTTTCTTCAGAACAAAGAACTGTATACAGCCTTCGATACGCTTGTGAAAAAACACGGCGTTATCTCAACTACCACCTCCAACCGGTAACCCTTCTTCTTTGTACAGTACTTACTACCTGTAATATTTTGGATCACTCGCAGCCATTAGTTGCGAGTGATACAAAATATGTATTAAAAAAAGTACTTCTATGGTGCCTTAATAAAAGATTGATTGCGCCTGCAGGTAATACATTAAGTAGGACTGGTACCACCTAATAAGACAGAGGTATCTTAGAGTCTTTGCGCGGAAAATCCTGGTGTAAGGGTTCGGACGCCAGCTGCTTACCAACACTGTACAGGCGACGAGTAGTCGCAATCGTTCGTTCGACAAGATTCTACGTACAGTACAGTACAGTACGTTACTTTTACGACTGTACTTTTCTTATATTTGTATGTTTGATAAATGGTTTGTAAGTCTAACGTTTACTTAGAAATAAAGAGACGTTTTCCTCGCATTGCCTATGCCAGACAATCACGTAAGGGGAAATGACCGGCATCTAATGAAAAAATAAAGAATTCCGGAGCGGTAAGATGTCATCTGTCCGGCCGTTGGTAAAATACCCTGATACATCCGAAGCGCCGTCTATGAAAATTTTTCGGCCAGGCGGTCAGACGCCATGTCCTAGATCTGGCCAGATCTAGCGCTCCCGCTTTCCGTCTGGGTAGCTCTTTTCCTAATCCTCGAAGGACCTTTACGATTAAAAAAGAATTCGTGACTGGTAGCCTATTTTTCAAATATTGATATAAAAGAAACTAATAAACGATATTTATCCGTTGACCGGAATCACATTCCTGGCGGTGAAGGCCGAGTTAACCCGGAGTGCAACGGGCGCCATTTTGTGGGAGCGCCGATCCGACGTCCAACGGTAGCTTCTCGTTATAGAACTGTACTGCGCCCAGCCCTTTTTTTCATCGTTTGTTCTCCTTTTTTTTATTGTCCGCGGGCGCAGCTTCCCAGAGGATCAAAAGTGTTAAACGCTGGGCTTCTTCGACAATAAAAGCTTTACGCGACCGTTCTCGCCTAAGCTACGTAACTAAATAGGGCACGGAACTTCGGGGGCTCCGCCTCACAAATTATTTTAAACGATTTACGGATAGGGTCGAACGGATTTCTCGGATGGCGTTACCACGCGCGTCTTTCTATATTATTACTTTACGACAATTACTTCCAGCACCTACGCCTGGATCTTCCTTCCGGACTCGATTCCGCAGCCGGTTTCCCGGCCGCGGCCGCGTAAACTACGGGCCGGACCCGGGCCAAACGTTTTCTTTCCCGTTCGTCGACGTCTCAGTCGGCGGAAGCGGGAGGGGGTGGCGGAAAAGGTTACTTCGAGAACGCTTACCTGCGGATTGTCGGCGCCCGATCGGAGTAAAGAAGTGGGGCCGAAGTAGATGGTTTTTCCGCCGGGCGAATACAGCCAATTGGTGAAGTTGTAGTTGAGCAGGTAGTCGGAACTTCCCGCCTTCTCCACCCGACAGGCGTCATCTACGGAAAGAGAAAATTCGGAAGGGTCCGGGGCTTTTCTTCCCCTTTCCCGGCCGGCCGCTTCCGCCGGGAAACGGAAGCGTGGGCCGGAAAGGAGGAGATGCCGAAAGACGCTGACCTTTGAGCACGACGATTTGGTCCTGGGTGGGGTAGAAGAAGACGCTTTCCACCTTTCCTTTCCGGATGATTTCCACTCGGGTCAGGTTCTTGGCCGCGAAGTAATACTCGGTGACGTATATGCTCTCGTCCTGCAAACGGAAAAAACACTTTCGAACCTCTTCTCTTCCGGAAACCGGAAGAAAAGAGGCCGAAGGAGCTCACCTGCGGTCTGTTGTTTATTTCGATCTGAGCCACAAAACCGTTTCGCATCAAGTTGGTCACGTCCGGAAACGAAGGATCTGCGAAGCGAGGCAAATTACCAATCTGTCGACGAGAATCGCGAGAAGTGGTCGAACATTCGGTGACGTCACGGTCGATTGGAGTCGAACGTCGAATAGTTTGCCAGGCATATTTCCGCCCGGTTTCCCCGCGGACGGAGCCTAACGGCGCCACCGTCCGGGTGTCGACGGATGGCGGTGGGTGTAATAGTCGGCGTTTATTTGTTTGCTTAATTAAAATATTTCGTCGCTTTCTAAAACGAACTTATATTCTTCAACTGTATATTATTTTAAAAATGAACAGTTTAAAAATATCAATATTTTTAATGTTTAAATCAATTTTTTCGTCTTAATTTATTTAGAAATTACACCCATTTGTAATAGGGTTTTGCAAAGTAGTTTATATATATTACGCGCAGGCTTTAGGATGTTTATTTAGAGTTAATTATATTACAATAAAATATTTTCTACGGTTTAGTTTTTTGTCTATTTGCAAACGCTTATCGCCCGTCACTCTCTGTTTAATTAATGAGAGAAAAGTCATAACATAGCAGGTACGTCGGAAGATGTCCCCAGAAGCCAGATTCTAGACACTTTTCGTTTACGAAAAGAAAAACTTGGCTAACTTTATCCAAAGT
>NW_019384661.1:568789-622838 GCF_000671375.1 Centruroides sculpturatus | reverse complement strand
GTGTTTTTTAGAAAGCAATTCTGGAAAAACATTTAAGTTATTCTTTGTGAAACAGTCTATAATTTACTTACGATATAAAAAGAGCCTTTTAAAATTTTTGACATTATACCACTGTATTATATAAAAATTGTTTAGTTACTGTGACATTAAAAATTGCAGCCCAGCGTTGTGACAATCATATTTTAATTTTAAATATTACTTTCAGAATGAATCAAAATATAAATTTATTTAAATTCTTAAAATATGAGATCATGTGGATATTGTACCCCTTAGAGCAGTGTATTTTAACTGCTGGTCCACAGAAAAATATTCAACTTACTGAAGTTGGTGCAGTTGATTATGGGTGACATTTGAATAGTAATCTAGAGTTATTGTATGTACTTGATATATTATTGAGTTCCGTTTATTGTAAGGATCAGTTCTATACCAAATTTATCACTATATAGTAAGATAAAAATTTTGAATGGTAATCACGTGGCTTCTGGTCCAGACTGGAGGTCTGTATATGGTTAATTGGTATCTTTCCATATCCGGTGCTGTTTTTCATCTATCTAACTCCATTCTTTTGATTAATGATGGACAGATGACATTGGAAATGTACATTTAACCTTTTTTAAGCTTACATTCTTATAATGCTCATAACATTGATCTTCCTTGATACATATGATTTGGTTGATGACATTTCTAAATTTCAGTTAAACCTACATTTTTGACTAAAGAAATCAAGAATTTAAGCTTATTTGAATGCTAATCAGATGTTTTATCTCTAAATAAATATAACAATAATTTATCAATATTAAAACAACTTTCTATCTTTAGATAATCTTGAGTTATGCTAAACAGAAAAGATAAATATAAAAAGTCACTTTCTTGGAAAAATGTGTGTTGACAAGGTACAAGATACTGAAAAACTTTCACGGCTAATCAACTGCTTCTAAAAGGTAACTGTAGTGTATCTTTTTATTGTTTCAAATAAAGTGTGTTCCATGTAAAATCAGCCCCACTCACTGGAAATGATACAAGTGGAGGATACTCATCAGAAATCATATTTTAATATTATTTAAACATACAAAAACTTACAGGTGCTAAAACTGGTGTCTGTATGCATCTATGCACCTTTGTGTATGTGTAATCATGTTCAGACTGATGTTATGTAAAATACTTAAAAGCTACAATGCTCCTGAGAATACTTTTCATCAGTTTGTATATAGTTCTGGGATTGGTCTCAAACACTTTTTTCTTTTAAATATCCGTTATAAAATTTACCTCTTATGTTTCATCATCATAGTCTGGCTGATTTTAAATGGAACATTTTGTATATGTTATTTTAGATATACATTTTATTTTTCTGGTGGCTATATATGGGAGGGAAAATACGGTGACTGGCCAAAACAATTACCCCCCTAAAATTTTTTACATTTTTGGACTTGGGAACCTTGAAATGTCAAGAAGTGCAAAAAAAAGTTGGCATTTTTTGTTTATATATGGTAGTGTGTGTGTGTGAAGGGCATGATTTTGTTCCCCCACTTTGAAGCTTAATTCCTTTATCTTGTCAAAAATTTCTGAAATTTTGCAGGAAGGTTTGGGTATTAGAGGGATTGATGCTATTAAATTTTGGTGGTTAAAGGTCATGGGGGTAAGGAAGAGGTTGTGTTGTAACTCGAGTGGGTCGGACTTAGTAGAGATTTTACTCATTATTAGCTTTTATTAATTATTATAAAATGGCAAAAAATTTAATTTTCAGGGTAGAGATGAGTTTTATAAGAAACTGTAATGTAAAAGTTTTTAAAATAAAATATTACAACAGATAATATTTTATTTTATCTAATGCTACACATAATTTTAAATTTTTTGCTGGGAAAGTTAAGCAACTTATTGCTGGACTTTTGTTTTATATCATAGGTGGCAAATATTACTTTCAGATGATGTTATTTGATTAATATGTTTCTATATTTTGTTACTTTTATTTTTTATTGCTATTTTGTTTATCATTTCATATTGATTTAAATNTTTGTTACTTTTATTTTTTATTGCTATTTTGTTTATCATTTCATATTGATTTAAATATTTTAATGTACTGTAAATTTAAAGACAATAAGTATAATGATAGTTTCAATATAAAAACATTTGAAACTATTTTGTTTGATTAATGTTCTCATCGAAAGTATTTTCTGTTTAGATTTATTTTATAAATCTGATAACAGAAAATACTTTAAAATACATTTTAAATGCTGCTGATGATGCAAACATTTTTAATGTAATGATTTGATTATTTTAAAATTTGTTAAGCTGCAGTTGAGAGAGAGAAGCACATTAATATCTTATTTGATGATATTTATTACTCTAAGTAAGACTCATATTTCTGACTTAAGTAAGCTTTAGACATTCATTGAGAATATAGATTCTAGGATAAATGTTGATTTAATTTGTTAAGTAAAACAGTGCAATAATAATGATAAAATGGTGTCAAGCAAATTTTACTAGAGTTAAAATCTCATAACAATGTTTGCATGTTGTCATAATTTTCTTTAATTAAGTTACATAATAAACTACAAGACATTTTTAGTTAATCAATACCACAGAACATTAAAAACTGTACAACATATCAGATAAGTTCACAAAATATCATAATGTAACAAGTTACAAAACATACTGATACCTACAGACTGACAAATCAGAGGTTGTAAGTCATACCGATGCAGCAGCAATATCTTTGGACATTACATTCAATGTTCAACGAAAGTGACAAGAATCAACACATTACGACGACACGATTCCATCGCTATCTAGTTGCCGTCGGAACCGAACACTTAAACGTCCGACACAATCTGACCAACCTATGACACTAAATTGTTACGGAAATTAAATTGCATCGGGAAAGTCATACAAATTTTCGTATAAGAAATTATTAAAAAATTGTTTCGAATAATGCATTGACAAAACAGTTGATCGGCAAAGAATGAGATTTTAGGAACAGTTTGTTTGTTTTTTTATTTGGTGTGATTAACCAGATAATAAATATGTAGAACCATTCTTCAACACAGTCATTATATCCATTTTCATCCCTTGACATGTAATGCAAAATAAATACAATTTTTAAAATATGAGGTAGAATAAAACTAGATATTAAAAAAAAGTTTGAAGATTTTGTTTAAAAATATTCACTAAAATACAGAAATTATTAATACTATTTAGTCTAAAATATCTCTATGCTACTATATAATTTATGCATCAGCTAATATATCTTACTGTATATTTTTAATTTTTAAATAAATAATCAAATATTCTCTGATCAGAAAGCCCGAAACAATTTGTTTTTAGTATTGTCATCCTATTTTAGTATCTATATAAATGGAATGATCAAAAATAATAAATACAATGCCCAGAATGCATCACACTTTTTAAAGAATTTTAAAGCGTATTTGATTTTTAGTTCTAAAACTGTTGCAAAGATAATCTGTAAATGCGATACGACGATAAGACGTGCCGCGGCATGCGCGCCCAATTTAAAAATTCGTTGCAACGGACGACCACATTCTTAAATGGGGAAAACATATGATGGGAGTCATAATTTTGGCAAAAGTCAATATAAGAGAAAAATAGAAAAGTACACAGACGTAAATGATGATATTGACAAGCAAATTGTCAAAACACTTTATATATATATATAATTTTTTGACAATGACAATAATATTGGACAGTATAAAGACAAGCTGTCTCACTATATGGACTGGACTTGGTCTTTATTTTGTAATAGTCCATTTTTGTTTTTTAATAGTTATCAGCCATTAATTTGATAGATGCTGATAAGAATTATATCAAAAAGTTTTGTCATTTAAGACTCTTCCTCTTTACTATATACATAACCACTTAGTTTTACGCACTTGTGGCTGAGAATAACCTTTCTTTTTAACTTGGTGAGCAATTACCTAATTCTATTTGTGTCAAACCGAAAATAATTATTATTTCTATTTTCCTATTAATAATCACAGTCTATTTTAGTAAGAGTAGTTTATTTATGTTGTAAAACAATTACATAAATTTGAATTATTGCCTAATATCAGATTTGTAATGTTAAATCTCTGGTGTTTTTTTTAATTATGCTAAGCAAATTTTGTTTTGGTTTGAAAATAATATAATTTTACCTTTGTTTATTCTTATGTCGAAAGACTGCAGTAATTTATTATATAAATAATGCAAGAATATGGTGTATATTAAATTATTAATGGTAACACGAAAGATGTAAATAATAAAGTATTTAAATTGTTGACAAGAACAGGATAAATACAATAATCCAACAATCCATTTCATATATATAATTCACATCGTTTCATTCTTTTCTATGCCACTTTGACATCGATATATTTCAAAATTACCATTATATTGTCTCTGCAATCCGTGGAATGTTCACGAGGCAAAATACTCTGTTGTTGCTTCTTCGATAAACTTTTCACGATGGAATAATTGCTGCATTTGTCTCCGAGACAGAAATAGTTATCTGTTTATTTTTGTAATAATGTGGAAATATGAAACACTTGTTAATATGTATGCAGTGTTGACAGATGTCGTCCTTAGGCAGATCTTCACGAGTCGATTTGGACCAGTAGCATTCGGTATTTGAGTGCGTATGTACAGTGGCGGCGTCCGTCGCGGGCAGCGTCCGAAAACCACAAACTCTGGCCCAAAATAACGCTTGCGAGACTCTCAACAGCTGGCAACATCACAACAATATGCAGCACTTCACAAAGACAGGAGGCAAGATTGAGCAGTGTCTGGAAGTTGATCTGTTCATGCTGATGGGTATGTTTGATATGTCACATCATTTGGATGAGTGCCTTGACATTTCTGTCAAAACAGAACATACATGTTAATTATGTAACACAAATCAATTCTTAAAAATATCTCTATATATTATCAAAATATTTAATTAATTTTACATTTTGGAATTAATACCAAGCATATACTAGAATTGATGATGGAAATAGAAGAATACATATAAAAAAAATTCACAAAATTAAAGACTATACAATAAAACAGTCTTCTTTTATCCTTTTCTTACACTCGTGGCTCCACACCATAAGTTATAATATTCTAGTTTGTAGCTTCTTATCTTTTCCTGTTTCTGAATTCTTGTCCTCATTTCCACTTGGTTGATGATTAATGTTCTGAATTGTCTCATGGGGAGAGAAAATGCCCAAGGGCCTAAAGGGGAAAGATAACGGTTTTTGGACCAGGACAGAGAGTTCAGACTGGAGGAGACAATGGAAAGGTGAGTTTGATCCTGACCATAACAAGGGACTTAGGATTCTTGTTGCAGGAAGCCTTCAAGAAATTTTTGAGTTTCAGTTAATCATTGATAAAGACAGTCTGCTTTGATCCCCACAGGAGGATACATTAACCTCCTCAAAACGAAGAACAAGGAAATTTCACTGAGAATCATCTCTGTAAAAGAGAAATCAACAGAGTACAGGTACCTCTTTTTTTCCCTTTCCTTGTCTATTTTAATTTTCCATTTCATCTCTCTAGTTACAGTATTAGTTGTATGGAAATTTTGTAGTACATAGTTGTGCCCATTCAACAAAATCATAAGACATGTTTTGTCTTGTTGTGTGAGTCCACATGTCGGGTCTTTTTTTTTTTCTTGGGCAGAGTTGGGCAAATGCCCTAGAGTTGGCATCAAAATTCTTTTTTCTTTTGTGCATTGTGTTATCATGTCTTAATCATATTATATTAATTAAGAAATTAAATCAATTGTTGTTTTATCACCTTTATGGCTATCATACACAACTGCAGTAAGATTTTTTCCTACCTTTATTTAGAGGCTTCTTGTCTGCCTCAATATGCAAAATGTTATACGCTTTACATTTTCTTAATTGTGCTGTCACCAGAGGAAAGCGTGTAACATTTTGCATATTGAGGCAGACAAGAAGCCTCTAAATAGACAAAAGTTCGCTGTTATTTTTTCTCTCAAACCTCATAAAAGAAGACTCTTATTGTATAATCTTTACTATCCTAACCATTTTTCAAATAAAAAAATTGTTTTCTGAAGTTGAATTCAATTTAGAAAACTTTTACAATCTTCTCTCTTACTTAACTTTAAAGAAAATTTAATTATTTTAAAACTTAAATTTCTCTTTTAAGCATTAATGACAGATCACTTTTGGATCTGGGAAATCAGTAGATTTTGAAAAAAATTGTCAATTTTAGATGCAATATGCACACATGAAAATTACTATTTTCTCAAAAACTAACATTTTTAATTTCAACCAAAACCTGAAATACCTTGAATGTTTGATATTCAGCAGGTGGTAGTTGTAATCACAGGAGGTATAATGCTTATCTGTGTTTGTGATGCCAGAGTATTTTTAATTTCTTACTCGATAGCTCAAAAATTATCATAGTTTAGATAAGAAATTACAGTAATTTCTTATCTACATGTACAGTTTCAGTTTTCTGGTACATTTGGTGTTTATCGTCATAGTTTAATTATTTTCTGTTAAATAGAATGTACAGTACTTATATGAAATTATAGGCCTACTTGAATTGTAAAAGTTATACCACTATGTCAACCATGTGACATTTAATCTGCTACAAAATTTTTCACCTGCTTAAAAAATTCCAGAACAATATGACACTCCTTGAAGAAAAATGAGAGCTAAACAACCAGGCACAAACTATAAAAATCCTACACTGGTACACAATCAGTTACTGGTATCTACCTTCAACAATATACTGTCATATGCCTCACAATTAAAATTAAAAAATGCACTTTTCTAGTGTTACTATTTGTGCTACTGTTAAAACACATCATTAAGTGTGGTTGCAGCATGACTTCTATATTTCAGTGCACTGACAGACAGGTTAATATACTTTGCATGCTTTTGTGACAACTACCACTCTTCATGTAGTGAAAATGTCATCACGAGCAGCTATCACTACACATCGCTGCATTATAGTTTAGCTCAAGCAGAAAGCATTTCTAAAGTTAGACACCATAATCTATTCTTTAAGTAAAGAACTACAAGATAACAAAAATGAGATATAAAGAATTGAGCATTTCTCTCTTCAAAACTGTGAACAAAGCAAAGAGATAGAAGATGAATAATTATTGTAATTGTATTACAATAATTATTCATCTACGGTACTTACTACATTTAAATGTAATACCATCAGCCATGTTTTATGTTTACTATTTTTTGTGAAGATGGCAATAACACCAGAGGACTTTTTACCATATTTGCGTTTTATTGTGGAGGCAGTAGCCTCAAAAGAAAGGTTGCCTCCGTGCTTGTGAATGACGGAAGAATAACAGAAGCAAAGTATTTACTTTTGTTAAATGTTACAATTTTATACAATTAAATGAATAATTATCTTTAGATGACTTTCATTTTAGAAAATTTAATCTTTCTTAAAGAATGGGAAAATAATATATCTTAATCTTTCCATAATATTTTTTTTTTATCAACAGTTACTACAACTTTTTTATTTTCACAGCATAATATTGCATTATACATGCAAAGCAAAATGGATACTTGTATGCTTAGTGGATGTAAAAGCTGCAGCAAACATTTAGAATGGTTTGATACATGACAGCAAAGTGATTGAGCAGCAATGCATAAAGAAACGTGACCTGCGTATAAAATTTTGCCAGAGAGCATTGTGAATGAATAAGGAGAACTTGTGTGTATACTGTAGCAGAAAGGTAGTAAATTAATATACTTTCAAACAAAGAGTATAATTAATATTATTTTTAGCTGAATAATATATACTAACTCAAAAATCATCAAATTAAACAAAAACTTATGGAGGGACAACAAATATAGAAACTGTGGGTGAGTGTTCTACACAGCTAATGCCTGCAATGACTATCAAATGTTTGAGGTATTTTAAGTTTTGGTCAAAATTAAAAAATGCTAATTTTCTCAAAAACTGTCAGTTTTTATACATATGTGGTAGTTGGCAACACAGTGCTTGTCCACCATTCCCAACCTATGTGATGTCCAACCAGAAGAGTGAGGTTAGCCTCAGTCTATGTGCTTTTGCTTGGTCATGTCTTAACCTTGAGACAATGTTTGAGGCACGAGGTGGACATATAGTTGTAAATTTTGTATATACATAAGGATATAAACACTTCAGCAACTGCCTGGGAAACATATTGTCTTGTCTGATTTATCCAGCACAACAATGATAGTATGTGTGGATGTGATTGGAATGATCCCAAAAAGAGGCACACCATAATAGCACCTCACATACATGAAAATTACTTTCCCCAATATCTACTGATTTCCTGGATCTGAAAAATGCATTTCTGCTCTCTTGTGAGACCAAGAAAATGAAATCTGTAGTATGCAAATAAATTCTTATGTTTCCTTGGCTTTTTTCACAGAATCAAGGCAGATCATATATCAAAATTTTCTGTTTTGTTTTGACAATAACGTTGATCAAGAATTGGTGCAGTTTGTAACAAATGCTATCACAATCTTTCTTGACATTTTATATCAATCTCCCAAAATTAATTGTGGATAACTATACTACAAGTCCAAGAACTTTGCAATCTGTTTCTACTTTTCCTACAAGTCTTTATGTATTGAATTAGTGAAATGTATGTGTGCTTAAAATGATACCTTACTTTATGTAAGTTTGGAAATAAGGTTTCCAAAAACTACAGAAATAGATTAAAAAATAAATATTCCTGAATTACTGAAATTAGTACTGAGAGAGTAATAAATATATATAAATTTATTTACAGGTAACCCCCGTATAACATAGAAGTTATGTTCCAAAAAATTGCCATGTTATGGGAATCCCTGTTATACGAAACGAAGAACTAGTGCGAAAAGGGGGTTAGGTTCCAAAGATAAAAAAAAAATAATAATAATAATAAATTCGATTTAAAGAAGGATTTTTTTTAATGGGTAAAATACTTATTTAAGTAAATATTTTACCAGAGGATTATTCATTCTATATGATGATCTCATCATGAGTCATTATCAACTGGTAACAGTTTGTGGGTGCATTCGTTAATAACGGTCGCTCTACAACGGGAGTGTGCTGCTGTTTGTAGGCATTTGGGAACGACGGTGAAAGAAACAAAGATGGCAGGCCGGCACTATCGATAATATTGTGATGGAGGAATCTATAATTCTAAATTATGAGCTTTTAGAGGCAAAAGAAGGGTCCCAATTGTAAAATTAACTATTAAATAGATTATTTGTTGAAAGACTATTCAAAATAGCCACAAAAAAAATTAGAATGCTCACGTAGAGGTATAAAAGAACGCACCCTTTATTACATTTCATGTTGTACAAGGGTTTTACCCAATTCCCGAACTGTGTTTGAGTGAATCTGTGCTATAGAAGTGCTGTGTTATACGAAGGTTACCTGTATGCATAATACAGTAGAGTCCCNCTACTGATTTCCTGGATCTGAAAAATGAATTTCTGCTCTCTTGTGAGACCAAGAAAATGAAATCTGTAGTATGCAAATAAATTCTTATGTTTCCTTGGCTTTTTTCACAGAATCAAGGCAGATCATATATCAAAATTTTCTGTTTTGTTTTGACAATAACGTTGATCAAGAATTGGTGCAGTTTGTAACAAATGCTATCACAATCTTTCTTGACATTTTATATCAATCTCCCAAAATTAATTGTGGATAACTATACTACAAGTCCAAGAACTTTGCAATCTGTTTCTACTTTTCCTACAAGTCTTTATGTATTGAATTAGTGAAATGTATGTGTGCTTAAAATGATACCTTACTTTATGTAAGTTTGGAAATAAGGTTTCCAAAAACTACAGAAATAGATTAAAAAATAAATATTCCTGAATTACTGAAATTAGTACTGAGAGAGTAATAAATATATATAAATTTATTACTAATTTTTTTTTTTCATTAAAACAGTTTGTCGGATGATTTTATAAAATTTGAAGAATTTTGTTTGTATTAATACAAACAAAATTTTTTAAAAAATAAAACTGAATAAAGGTAAATCAAATAATCAAGTTTGTCAAACAATGGACTATTCAAATTCAACAGTACAAATGACAATTTTAGTTTTTTAAAGTGTTTGTTGATAATTTTTTTATAGTAAAATGTGTTTGATGAAAATAACATATTGTGTTTTAGTTTAAATATAATTTAATGAATAATAAGATATTTCATTAAGAGATGAGAAATCAAATATAATTACCGCTTGTTTATTCTGCCATGTTTTCATTGCACTTTTATATTTCTCAAATTCGTTACACCAATCTGAGTAGATTTTCCGATATTCTGTTGCTGAAGGTGCACTACAAGTTTCTAAAATGAAAAATAAAATTACGTGAAAATATGTTTCATGCAAATAGAAAAAATTTCATTTTATATGCCACTTAATATTACAAAAAAAAAAGAAAATTGTTGTTTTAGATCGACTTCAAAAATGATCATTATGCAGTAGTAGTAGTATAGTAGTATCATCATCATCATCTTGATAACAATTGATTTCATTAAATTATAGCTTTTAATTTTAGAAGAGTTAATTATTCTCTTGTTCAAAAATTAGAGTTGCTTTATGCTTTGCTTGACTTATTAATCTGAAATAACTCTAAAAATAAAATTATAAAGTAGTAACCTTTTATTACAGGAAAAACATCATTACATGTTACATATTTATGACATATAGTAATGTATTAAAAATGAGTTTTGAATTAATTTAACACTTGAGGAGCTTTATTAATGAAATTAATGTTTTAATTTATAGAGAAATATAAAATTTAATGAGCTTAACAAGTGGGTTATTTCATATGTATTTACAAAGATGCTCAATAATGAAGTGTGTTCTTTTTGGATTTATTATAGTAATGTTCTGACTATAGAGATTTCAAGTTGACATCAAGAACATGCGCAATTGTCCTGTATCATCTTTGTGGTTTATTTATGTTTTATTTGTGTTTATGCACACTTTAGCTGGAGCTCTTGTGTTTATTTATCTCAAATATCACTATGGTGACTTGTGTAATTGGGTGTAACGCTAGTTCACTCAAGAAAAAGGAATATCATTTTTTTAAATTCTCGGCATTACTTGTCACCAAGAATACAAAACTGAGAAGCTTTCATGTTGAAGGCAATTGCATGGCTCTTGAGGATTAACCGGAAAAATTTCAATACAGATAAAGTGAATGTCAATACACAAGTTTGTCAGAAACATTTCATTTCAGGTAATCAATAAATCAGATTGCTAGTTATCAATAAACTTTTGCACAAGTATCATAATCATTTATCTAAAGTGTGTACAAGCCAGTTGATAAATTCTTTTGTTATTACTGTCAAAATAATTTTAACAACTGTAGATTGTAGTTTGAATAGATAATGATTGTGTTCTAACTTTATTTTCTTAGTGTCTGCTGTGTATGTATTACAAGCAGAGTTTAATATTAAAGTGTTTAGCAGATAAAGAATTAGAAATCAATTGTCCTTCCAGTCTAATTTACGTAAATAAAAGTTTGTCTATTAATTTTTTTGCCTCTGTCCTTACACAAAGACATAATTAAAATTGAATACAGTATATTAATAGGACTTATTATACTGGTGTTGTTTCAGTTTTTGCAAATAGAGGTCTTATTCAGAAAAAAACAAAATATTTATTTTTCACCTGTGTACACTGTTTTTGTGTTTTGGACCTTAAGGCCCCTCTCTTCAGCAGGTTTACAACAACAAAATTTATAAAGCCTTATTAATAAATTTTGTTGTTGTAAACCTGCTGAAGAGGGGCCTTAAGGTCCAAACACAAAAACAGTGTACACAGGTGAAAAATAAATATTTTGTTTTTTTCTGAATAAGACCTTCTCTATTTGCAAAAACTGAAACAACACCAGTATAATAAGTCCAATATACACAAACATTTTTAATTATATCTTTGTCTATTGGTTTATATCTTAAAAATAATTTTGATTGATCACTTACAAATAGCTAAGTTATGTTATTGTTGTTCACCAAAATAACTTTTCACATTACTATATGATGATTATTTGTTACTAATCTTCAAGTTTTTCCTGACAAATTTTTAATATTAATAACCTATTTAAGATATTATTAATACAATATTATTATTGAAAAAGTTTTTTACTCCAAAGGAAAACCTTTCTCATTTTATAATGAGTCATCACCAGCTGAGTGGCCACAACCCAACTGCATATCAGGAGTGTTATGAAAGAGCACATAATCAGGTGAAATCCAACCACTTGTAAGATAGTTATGGACCTCTACTTTGTAAGTTTTCACAAATGGAAGCTTACAAATCTTTAAAGTGTAGTAATTTCTTGTCAAAACCAAATAATTTATGATGTCACCAAATTCTACTTTAAGTCACAACTCTTGATCTACAATGAAGATGCTAGCTTCATATGGATTGACACCTTGATGTAATGAAACTTTCTCTTTATATCATGGACAATTATGTTTAAATAGAAAAAAAGCACTGCCAATCTGTCAAATAACAAATTAGTTGCAAGCTAAGCAAGTGAAAGCTAGACCATAAACTTGGCAAAGGAGTGGAACAAATGTGCGTTTTATCACATGACAAGTGTATGTATGGTATAATCTGATAGAGATGTTTTAAGGTCATATGGGTGAAAATGTTAGCCATAATATGCATGTAAAGTTCAAGCATGATGTTATGCCTTAAGACAAACCAGAGAGAGAGATTTTTAATATAAGTGAGAATGTACTATATCTAGTATAATATTCTAATCTGGGAGTTCACAATTTGACTATGGATTTTTATGAGAAATTTAGAATTTGAATTTCTAGGATTTAAGTAAACCAAATGTCTGGAATTAGCTTGCTTTGTACAAGAAAATAAAGGAGAAAAGAATTTAATATATCAAAACATATACTGCAATTTTTGGTATATAATCTGAAATGGCATATATCCTGCACATTTGAGACAATCATTGAAAGCAAGATAATGCTTGTCATTTTAGGATACTGTAATTAAAATATTGCCTTTGTTTCATTTCTATTAGTTCTTTATGTATATCTACAATAATAACACCTGAATTATTTGGTCTATAGTTTGGCTAACTGTTTAAAAAAAAATATCGTAATACGAGCTAATATAAAATTATGTTAGTGTAAGGTAGCAAGCTAACCACTTAACTAGTAATTACAATAATTTTTTAATTTAATTTCAATTTTGTTATTAAATTTATGATAATATTACAGAAAGGTAATGTAGTAATCCATTTACATTAACTAAACTAACATTAAATATTTTATACAAATAACTATTGACCAAGTGGGCATTAGCAAAGATAAGACATCTTCAAACATATGTTAGTTCATGCACACACAAAGCTTGTGTATACTGAGAAATCCCTCTGGAATATTGAAAAATTTGCTCCTATACTTCCTGGCCACTCTTATAATTCAATTGTAGGTGTTTATAAACGGTTCCAATTATGTAAATATGATTTAACTTTATTATTGCTAGAAAAAAATTAATTTTTTCTGAGTATATTTTATTAATATTACTGGACAAAGGAAATTAGTTGTAAAATAAAAATGCTAAATCATACTCCGTGACAGTCAGATAAAATAATCATGAGTTAAATTCCAATCATAGAAAATAATTTGAAAGACAATTTTAAAATTGGTATATAAACCAATTTTAAAATTATCTTTCAAATATACACAACTAATGAGTTATCTGTCCAAAATTAAAGTACAGTGGAACCTTACTTTATGAGCATAATTTGTTTCAGAATCTTACTCATAATGAGAAACACTTGTTCCCATATAAATTAATGTAAAATACAATAATGTGATCCATGCCGAAAAAATATTTTATGTATAATGCTTATTCAAAGAAAATTAAAGATGAAGCATGAATCATCTTCATCTTTTCTTCTAGCATGGAATGAATTCAATTTGCAGAAAATAATTAAATATTAAATCGAAACACAGTAATTTCTTTAATTGCAGCCTTTACACAGCCCAAGAATTTGTCATATTATTTAGCATGTGGTTGTCTGTTTATTTGTAATATGTCTGATCACAAGCAACACTAGCACTCGTTCCTCTAGCATCTTGAAACACAGACTGGGCCCTTAGTCTCGAGTTTTTCGTGTTGTACTCGAATTGACGTCATCGAACTCACTCGTGTTACTGTGACTCACATAATCGGTAGTCTCGAGTTAGACCCATCAAGCGAGCTCGAAAGGCAAGCGGAAGTAGGTCATATTCACTTGTTTACGTGTATCGTTAAGCATGATGGGATTATTTACAATGCATCTGGGTTTGCGACTATACTGATTCGACCAATCAACTTTACTGTAACAAGTTGTAAACAAATCAACGTGAATTAGTTTACACGTGTTATAGTTAAAAGTTTTGTCCTATAGCAAAATGGAAACCTCCAATATTTTATTTTAAAAAAGAAACGAAGAACAAAAAGAAGTATTAGTAACATATATAGAAAATAATAAGAAAACGAACAATATAAAATTCGACAACGAATTTACAAGAAAAAGACAATTTGATTTGTGGAGAGAATTAGTTCTAATTATGTATTGGAGCTAAAAAATCCGCCGTGTAATGGAAAAAGTATTTTAATTTAATCCTTTTTTCATATAGTTTTCTTCCTTGATCTCGTATTAAATTGTTTTGTTTATTAAGATTATTTATTAATCAGAACTTAACACTAATGATTAATAAATAATCTTAATATAGTGTCTATGCTCTTAATAATTTATACATATAATTTACTATCATTATAATTCTTTTTGTCGATGAATAAGATACTTTTTATTTTTGGAAAAATTTGTTATATAATTTTATCAATTATGAATTAAAATTTTTTATTAATGATGACTTGACATAAAAAGAAATGGCATCTACTCGTGTTCGAAAAATTCGTTGACTTCTTAAACAACTCTTTCGGCTCTTTCTAACGCTTCGATTGCCATCAGAATAGCGTATTTGTCAGCCATTTTCACTTTCGTGTAGCGATCTCACATGCTTGACTCAACGTGAGTAGCAACTCGCATGGTGAGATGGGAAAGCATGTGAGTTATAACTGGAGACTACCGATTTGACGTCAGAGTGTGAGATGGTAACACGTGACACCTTCAACACGTTGGGAGTTGTAACACGAAAAACTCGAGACTAAGGGCCCTGATGTAGCATGCACACAATCGGGACTTCCCCTCTGCTTGTCGCTCATTAAGCGAGTCATTTTTTCAGAATTTGCTTTGCTCCTTATGAGAGATGCTTGTAAAGCGAGGTTCCACTGTAGTATGGAAAAAATCCCTAAAGTGCAAAACAAACTTATGTTCGTTATAGGAAGGATTAAATAAGTGAGAAATGAAAAATTGTTTCAAGAAAACTTATTCATTTGGACTTATTGAAGTTTTAAACATCCTTCTATTAGAAAATTTTACACTGTGATTTCTGATGTAAATAGGGACACATATATTTGAAATATGTGAACTGATTAAATATTGATATAGGCTAACATAATGTATTTTATAAGAATAATAAATGACATACTTGCATCCACGGTGATGTTAAAACTACACAATGTGCTGGTACCTAATTTGCAGTCATATCTGCCACTATCTCGTTCATTCACAGATAAGATGACAAGACCATTGTTGGCTGTGTGAATGTATTTATCTCTATGTTGAGAGACAAGATATTTTCCTTTTTCTCTACTGTAGTGAAACCATTGCAGCATTCCCATTCCTAGTTCTTCAATTTCTGGCATGTGGATGGCACAGGTCAAATGAAGACTCTGACCCCAATACACATGCAATGGTTTATTTTTCACAACTGTAAAATAAACATAATATTAAATTTGTTAATTTTTATACTTGTTAATTTCATAAAAATGATAGAACTATACAAAAGAATTTCACATGTTACTATATCTTAATGTTTTAAAAATTATAAAAGGACTTACAATTATCACAGATTCCAGGTGTTGCGTTTGTTACATCTTGCAATAATCTGTAATTAATTTTTATTAAAATCAAATTATTTTTTTATTGTAATTATATGATACATTATGCCTATGAAGATGAGCCAGCAAGGCTTAAAAACACCCGTGTTTAAACATTTCTTTGCAATAAATTATTATAAAACACAAAAATAATTAAATATTTACAATCAAAGCAAAATTTAAACTTATAAGAACATTGAATTTAATATATCTCCAAAACTCAATTTATCAATGTTGTATTAAAACAAAGTACAGGTAGTCCAAATAAGACCTCTAGGGTAACAAAATTTTTGAAGTTGTACAATTATATTTCATTTCAGATAGCTGACACAAGTTCCTATAGTGTGGAAGAATGGCTTATTACAAGTGTATGGATTCATGAATGTTCACAAAGCATATGCAACAGGACTTCTTGATAAGATTTAACAAAGAATTAAACCCCTCCTGAAATACATTATTGTGACAAGAACATAATGTTAATCCAGTCTTGAATAGCTTATGCTGTTTATGGATGACATAGACTTTTGACCACTCTCTATAAATAATAATATCTTAATGTGGAATTTAATTCTTTCACACTTTTAGAATATCTTTGAAATGTTAACAATTTCCTTTTGGTAACACAAATTTGATTGTAAATATTTTAATCATATTTAATGTCTAGTATAATTTCAGAAAGTAGCTTTTATTTGAACTTCGAAATGATTGTATATATACATGCATGTTTAATAAAATTACATTATCATCTGCAACTGTAATTTGCAAGATCACAAGAGAATAACATTTTTGTCTTTTCAATTTCCATTGTTCAAAAGAGAGAAATTAGAAATTATAAAGCTGGTGTGAAAAATTAATTTTATATTATTTTCTAGAAATCAAAGTATGTATGCACATTAAGTACAGAATGGAATGATAGTTTTTCTGATAATTTCTTTTGTGCTTTAGAATATTTAATATAAAAGAATAAAAGTAGAATTTAGTAAACTCATATGTTTCTGATAAAGTAAGCCCATAATTTAATGATTACAAGAACTACTGCAAATATGTTTCCAATTTTTTAAATTCAAATTTAAGTAATGAAAAACAATTTGCTAGAACTTTCATAAAACAAATTACATAATAATAATTTTATGTATAAATTTTTCAGTCAATTTGTATTAAAGTTGAAGTATTTTCAAATTATGCTATTTTACAAGTAAAGAAATGAAATAATGAATAGATTTTCTGAAGTAAATTATTACCAAGGACCAACATATATAGTGTTAGTCCTTGATTTTGCAACAATCCTTATTTAGTTTCAGTTTGGAATAGAATTTAATTAATTTTTTTAAAATAAATGAATAAGGAGTTGGAAAAAAAAATGCACAAAATAATGCTTTTTTTAAATGAATTCAGGGTCATTACATTTTTCAATTATTTCAAATTATAATAATATAATTAAAAGTTTATTTAAAAACTATTCTAACAATTATTTTTCTTAAAAACATTTCCAGCCACCTTTTAAACAAACGTGACCTCTTTCAAAATGAGTTGATTTTTCAATTTCTTACAAAAATTTTTTTTTAAATGTAATGCTAAATAATTAAGAAAAAAATATTTCTACATAGATTTTATACTGTGTAATTTAAATTACATTCAAAATACTTACCCAGTGACAAACTTTTTACATTCACCACGTTCTTTGTCCCATCCACAATAAGGATCCTGGATACACCGGAGACAGTTTTCATATCTACCTTTGCACATAATGAGATCAAACTGTCGTAACACAGAATCTGATGCTACATATAACGATTTATGCTGTAAACATTGAAAAATATCAACTGCATAAAGTTATCCCATATTTAAATCTTGAATTATTTTATATTCATAACTAGTTAATTTAAAATTGTTTCAGATATCATTACAGAAAAGTAAGTTGACTTGAGACATTTTAATTTTTCAATTCAGAAAATTGAAAAAACACCATTGTGTGTAAATGTTTGTTTTATATATCAAAATGACAGCTTTGCAATATAGCTATGTAAATTAATGTTTTTGAGCTTCCATCTCCAATGAATAAAAAGAATTCCACTGAATATGGTTCAATGTTATTCATATAGATTATCTCACACCTCAAAATATAATGTTTATATTATTTTCGATGATGTAAAAAATAGATCAATTATTTTATTGTCATTCGTGTTGAAAAAATTTCAAAACTTTACTTCTGTACTTTCTAGAATTTTACAATATTATGGACAAGATATGTTAAAATGCATCCTGAAAGGATGAATAGATTGACTGTTTGTAATATATAAATGGCTTGCTGTATGATATGTTTTTTGGATTACAGAGTGGATTACAAAGTGTGTTTTTTGGATCCAAAAAACACTCTTTGGTAGACGTAACAGTTTTTTTGATACACAGACAATATTATTAAAAATATGCCAGTGTCAGAATTACTATGGAAGATTTCTTACAAACAATTATACCATGTTTTAACTTGTTTTAGTGGTAATCAATTTGCATACCATCTGAGATATTTATTATCTCAGATGGTATCAAAAAACTTTTACATACATATGTCAATTTTTACTACGTCTGTTATATACCCATTTGTAAAAAAATTTTAAATGATTGTGAGTATTATGGAAGTTTGTTTGTTTGTGAGTATGTTGGAAGTTATGGTTGTTTAATTTTAGATGTATATTAATATGGAATGCACAATTTTTTGTGTTTAAATACAGGTTAAGGATGAGGAAGGTTTGCCCTCCCAATCCCTATTTTGAAAAAAAAAGAATTTTTTGTAATTTATATAATGTGGAAATGTAAGTGGTTTTTATGATTTACTTTGTTTCTATGGTATAACATAGTCATGTTTTAATATTTCTTGTTTATTTGAACTAGCACTGAGGAGGGGATGGAGTACATTATACCAACCCGAAATATATTTGTAGTTCAATGGAAAATAAAAAATAATTTGCTAACCAGAAATTGCTGTGAGATGCGTCTACCAAAGTGTGTTTTTTTGGATTACAGAGACAAATTTACATTTGAATGTTAGTAACATTAATTTATAATTTAGTTACAAATGGGTTGAAGCTGCTTCTTTAAATGAAAGTATTAGAAATGAAAAAAGTAAATGAATTTATTTACATTAAATGTTAAATTAAAATAAAGGATAAATTAATTAACAATACATTGTTGAACAGCCAGCTTAGTAATACTGACTGACATTATCAACTGAAGGGCTGAGTGGAAAATAGTATATCCCACAAACTACAAAAAATGAGTTAGTAACAAATTTGGATTTGTGTATCTTCAACCCATCATATAAGAAACTTCCATGATTCAGTTACATGTCCTACAGGTTGTACTGTACAGTACATCCACATTAAAATGCTGGTGAATTGAAACACAAATCCTCCTTTTTCTTGAAAACTTTGTAATGTGGGATATGCAGTTTGTCCAGTCAGCCCCTCAATTTCAGAAGTGGATCCAGGGATGGAAATGGTGGCTATTATTATTTTTATTATAAACACAAATTTCATTTATTTTTTAATAAAAATATTAAAATAAACAATTTGTTTAAGATAAAATATACATAAGTAATTGTTATTTTAGCTTAGAATGTTTTTGTTGTTGGGAAAACAAAATTCACCAAAAGAATGAACTCAACAGCTGTATAAAATGATAGTGCATGCTTTGATAATGCAATGCAAATACCAGCTCTCCAATGCTAGAGATCTTTTTCACAAAAGTTGTCTGTATCTGGGAACTTTTGAATCGCCCCAATATATATATTCTTAAAACTAATATCAGACAAATGTAAGATAAATTTCTACCTTGTTTGATATTTCCATTGCTCGGACTGGTTCTGGTATAGTTGCTTCAAATATATCCACCAAATTAGAATGTTGTTCGCCTGTCCTGTCATACCATTCAACTAATTTATAAACTAATCCTTCACCTATTATCAATTTTAAAAAAGAAATTAATATTTTTCTAAAACTTTCCAATTTTAAAATATTAAAAAATATTTTCTAATATATTATAATATAATTATTGTACAATATTTTGATATAACTCTTTATTTGCTTATTATTAAAAAGAAGTTGAAATAGTTTATATCAAAACTCACCTGTGGCAATTTTTTGACATTTAATTTATTATAATATACTTAATTATTTAGTTCATATCAAATTTTAATGGAAAACTCATTACATATCCTATATANAAGCAAATTGCTAAGTTTGGATTTTATAATTTCTTTTAATTTTATTATATTTTTAGAACTAAAATATAGCAAATTCTACTAATCTAGATTAGCAAAGTTGTCATTCTTAGTTTACCAGATTCCTGAATTGGAATACAAATGCACAATGGTAATTGTTATTTGGGGAGGGGCATTGTGACATTGTTCATAACTTAGAATAAATATAAAACATTAATCATTTTAAAATTTAGTAAAATTTAATAATGTTAAAACTGTACTTACTTGTACCAGCATGATAAACTGTGTAATGTACTCCGTCCACTTCTATTTTGTCAACTACTAGCCTTGTAAATATTACATCTCTCTTATAAAATACAGGTTTATTTCCATCTTGTGCTACAGCTGAATCCATTAATGGATGTCCACGAATAAAGTTTAGTACATAATCTGGAAGTGTCTGTGTATCGTTAACACAAATTCCTGGGCGAGGCTCTGGAACCTTGCTTGTGAGAACTGGTAACCAAGCAGATGATGATGTTGCTTGATCTTTAAACTTCCCATTGAAAACTTCTTGAATAGAGCTTAGACTAAATGTACAAATTGCAGATCCCATGATACCATTCCTGTAAACAAAAAAACTAATTTTAAAATGTTATATTTTGAATTGACAAATATAATAATAATAATCAGAGACAGAGGCATAGCTACCGTGGAGCAGTTGGAGCAAACTGTTCCAGGTGTATGAATCATGAGGGTGCCAAGTTTAGAAAGGGCAAAATAAAACTTTGTAAAAAGATTTGTAAAAAATTTTTGGATTTAATTAATCAATTAAATATTAGATTTGAATCTGTTTGACATAATATATACATAATTATTACCTGCATATCTTGTTGCATCATCTGATAAAAATATTCTGGAAGGATAAGAGTTGTTACAATTGGCAAATCCTTCCAAAATTTCGCCTAGTTTTGAACCTCAACTGCTTCAGTTTAAAATGTGTTTTTATACTCAGGTAAATAGAAATTACTTCTATACATGAAGTTGCTGAACTACTATTAATTCACATCGCAGCATCAAGTACCTTCTCCAACATTATTGCAGCATACCTCATTTTTTTTAACTTTACTGGTGACGACAGCAACAGGAGAACGAAGTTTTTCAAAACTAAAATTAATCAAAACTTATTTAAAAAGCAGCATGTTACAACACCGTCTTAGCTCTGGCTACCATATCAATTGAAAAAATAATAGCTTGTCAACTTAATCTGGAGAAAGTGATTGACTGATTTGCAAACAAAAAAGCAAGAAAACAACCACCTTTAAGTTATTTTTATGTATTATAATATATTTGTTATGAAACTAAACTTGCATACATTTTGTCAATACAGTTTATATACTATGTAGTATATATTATTAGGTACTCTGTACTTAAAGAATTGTATATTGTTTTATTCAATTTGTTGTTGTTATATTTATATTTATTGTTGAATCTCAAATAAATTAATAAGATATTAAGTAAGGTTTTAAATTGAAATTAAATGTTCAAAATAAATTTTGTGGACCTCCTCAGAGGAAAAAGGAGGTGCACTGATTCTACTTGCTTCAGGGTGCTGAATATGTAGCTATGCCACTGTTCAGAGAATAACATTCATTAATTAGAATATACTTACATACTACAAAATTATATTTTAAGTTTTGAATATTTAAAACAATATATGTAAATATATAAATTAATTTACTTAGAATACAAAGTGAAATATATAATTCTTTCATGCATCCTGTATCAATTTCCAAACTATAAAAATGCACCTTTCATTACATTGAATCCTAACTAAGCATATTGATTTTATTGTTTACTTATAAAATTTTTATACTAAAAATAAATTCTGATCCCAAAAAGTTTAAAAAATTTAAGAAAATTATTTTATTTGCAATCTAACAAGTTTTATAGATATTAAGTTCTAGATTTAAATACTGAGCTCTTAAATGTGTGAAGTTTGGACATCCTGTGGTGGCTTACTGTTACTTGTCAAAAGAAAGATTACTGAATCAAATAAGAAATTATTCTATATTAGTTTTAATCAATATTCATAAGGAATATGTTTGTACTTTTCCTAAATCCAAATTAAGTAACATATCATGTTATTGTTTCCTTAATGAAAATAAAGATTTTTAAATAAATTTTAAAGATGTCTTAATATCTGGTTAATTATTAATTAAGACAGGCTTGGCTGATAATAAGGGACTTTTTCTAACCCACTTGAGTATTAATGGATTCAATTTACTAATGAAATAATATGGTTATTGATAATATAGATTGTTTCAGGACTGAAAGATTAATGTGAATCTTTACAAGTTGATTGAATTTTTGTTCAGAAAAATAATTTATATATTTTGAATGGTAGGAGATGTACCGTGGAATATATCTTTCTTTCCTCAATTAGGAAATTGGTTATAGATTTTATAATTTGTTCAGAATCCTTGATAAATATGTTGTGAGTTTTGTAGTTCTAAGTATTGATGTATCTGATCATTTTCCTATTTGATTTGATTTTTCTCTGAGTTACAGGAATGTACATATACTTTAGTTTTATTCAATCTGAGATGAGTGTAATTTCAGAGCATAGTTATGCAAACTTGATAACATTATTGTATTCCTATAAATGTAAAATTTTGGATAATCAGAATGGGTAGGATGTACTGCAAAAAATCCTTTATATGAAAAGAATATTTGTTTTATAACTTACTTTTTGATGTGAAAAGGATAGATAAAACACACAGAATTCCTTTGAACCATAAGTATGATTGAGGATAAAACAAAAATAATATGAACCTTTGGTATCAGCTTTCTTCAAATTATTTAGTGTCAATGTTATTTTTAAGTTACTAATACAATGGTTATAATATGTATATTTAGTATTAATATAGCATTCATGTTTATACTTTGATATATATATATATATATAAATCAATATTCAACAATGCACAAGTTAAAACCATTTCATTTTAATGTATGTAATTATATTTTGTAACTTACACTGCCCCTTGCAGCAGACAGCCAGATGGCCGAGTGGTCAAGGTGGCAGCCTACTGCTCTGGGTGACTGGGGATCGAATCTGGACAGGTCAAGAAATCCCCAGGAATTTTTTTGGGGGGTGGTCTATTTGGATATGTTGGGCCCCATCCCTCACCACCCAGTTGCCCCATAATGGGCCTGCTAAAAGAAATCCTCTTAGTGCCCACAGGGCAGAACCCCTTGCAGCAGGAGAATTCCCTATTATAAATAAAATTGTTTCTAATTCTAATTATTATTTTTTTAATACAAAAAAGCACATTTATAACATATTAGAAATCAAATAAATAAATTCTTAGTAGATTATTTTTTCTTAAAATTTTAATGAGATTATATTCTGAGAAGGAAAAAAACTATAACTGAAACTTTATGATTATAAAAAATATTTTAATTTAATTACAGATAATTAACTTACATTGAAGTGGAGAAAACAGCATAAAATTTCTGATCATCTTCTGGATGTTTGTAAACATTTTCTAAAATAAAAAATGTTAAAAATTATTAACTTCTGTAATAAAAAATCAATGTTATATATTGTGATTTAAAACATATTACAATACTAGAATAAATATGCAACACCAGATATAAAAAATCTAGTAACAAGAATTGCATAACTTTCCCAGCTGTTATAAAAGTTTTTATTAAAAAAACTTGCATACTGTAGCAAAATTTTATTTTTGCTTAATAATAGAAAACAGTTAAGAGTCAGCCTACAATGAAAAGTCATCTCTGCAAAAGAAGACTGTTAGTTCCTGATGTTGGAAACGGCAGAAGTGAAGATATTTTTGTATCTTCTGTACTTTATATATATAAAAAATAAAATTGTGTGTGGCACCATCTGTTATAAAAACTTGAGTTTTATAAATTAGCAAAAAACTTAATCTCTATCCTCAAAATTATAACACAGTAAATGCTGTGTTATAATTCATTCAATGTTCGTTCATGTCCTTTCTTTTCAAACAACCAACCATTGCCATTCAACAACAAAACATTATGGAAATATGAAACATATTTCCATAATGTTTGAAGTTGTCCGGCAGATTAAAACATTAACAATTCATCTGTTATTCACAATTTACAGTGTTGTGGTCAAAAGCCCTCAAAAAACAATGATTAATCAAAAGCAGTGGCACTGTGGGCAAAAAGGACAATAACCTGGGCCCCCATCAACAGGGAGCTTCAAACCAATCTTTTACAAGAAAATATTTTCCCAAAAAAATTCCCTCAAAGAAAAATGAAGTCAACACTGTACATGGGGGCCCCTAATTCAAATTAGCCTGGAGCCTCATGAAACTATAATGCATCATTGATCAAAAGTGTTATTTTCAGACAAGTCATATTTCTGCACTGGTTTTGGTGATAACAGTCTTATGTATGGCATTGAAAATATGAAGCATACAATCCAAGTTGCATAAAGACTTCAGTTAAGTTCCCAGCAAGGATGACTATTTCAGATTGTTAATGCTTGTATCTACCAGTACCATTGGTAGAAAACAATGATATATATCAGAGTAGCTTGGAATACTTCATGCTACCATCAACTGAAGATCTTTTTGGAGCAGATTATTTTGTGTTCCGGCATGATTTAATCCCAGCTTATTCACTAAAAGCACAACACATCATCACAATGTCATCTTGGTTGGACAACTCTCTGATCTTAATCCAATTGAAAACTTGTGAAATATTGTTAAAAATCAACTTGCAACCAACTACAGTCAATAATCTGAAGATGATGCTACGTTTGTGGACTCAAGAACATCCATCATTCAGTGCCAGAAGCTGATTCATTCCACACCTTCTGTATAAAGCCATAAGTGCAGCCCATGGAGGACCAAAGAAATACTGACAACTGTGCATTTTGATGTCTATCCACATTTATTAAAACATATGTATTATGATTATACTGTTAAAATGAAATGATTCCGTTATCCTGACATAGGTGACACATTATTCCATTGTTTTTGCTGCATGAGTTGAATGATGGAAGTATCAAATAAAGAAAAATAGTTTGTAAAAGTTTTTTCAAGGTGCTTTAAGACAATACATATTTTTGTTTTGTTTTTTAAATATTTATTCAAGTTTGAATAAATGTATTAGGGTGGAACATGATTCAGTCTTTTTTGTATTTTCTTTTTATGATCTGGTGTTGTAAGTAATAACAAGAGAACAGTTTCATATAAAAAATTTACAAATTTTAATTAAAGTATAAAATAATATATATATAAATTATTTTAAAATANCCTTACATACTAAATTATTTTAAAATAATGATTATAAAATACAATGAAATTAACCATTTTTAAGAAGATATAAAGTATATTTTTGAAAAACAAATAAATAAATTTCAAGAAATATAACTGAAAAATTTTTTGATTGTTAATAATGGAACATTAGAAATATTAGCTAATTAAAAAACTGAATTCAATATATACATGTAAAGAAAATTAGTAAAAATGGAGTGATAATATATCTGATTTTTCTCATTCATTATCATATGATTAATTTGGCATTACTGTATTTATATATTTATTCATTACCACAAAAGTAGGAAATGCTGACTGGCTGTATATCTCCATCCCCATTTAACAAAAGCCCAACTACAGTAAAAGGAAACACACAAAAATATGTAAAAACCCAACACTTATAAAAAGGACACATTTAAGCATGAAAAAACTTGACAGATAAAGAGTAGACACACAAAAACTTGTAAAAACACTGTAAACATTTGAAAATGTATAAAAACACTCATTATCATTTGTTTAATTTCAAAGTATTAATAAATCAACTTACGTATTTCGTTAAAATAAAAAGGAAATTCTCCTGGAATGGAGCAGTTTAATCGACCCTTCAGATAGGAAGCCCAATTTTTATTTAAAATAATTTTTCCACCTGTGTCTCTCTAAAATAGTAAATGAAATTAAACAAATTTAATAATATAACTTTTTAATTAAATCTATTATTTCTGAAAGAATTTAAACAGTTTATTTTTCTTCAAAATATTAAATAATTCAATTAAATTGCTTTAAACATTATTTTTGTTAATTTTTATGAAGCTTAATTTACTCTTTGTGAATAGAAATACATAAAATTATCAAAAAAAATCAAAATGTCAGTACTATATTGCATGTTGTGTTAAAGCATTTACTTTACTGTGGATTTAATCTTTTTATTAAGATATTGACTCAAATTACTTTAAAATGTTTTCAAAGTTAAACAATAAATCTTCATTTTAAGCCTGAAAAAGAGTCAAATGTCAGCAAAAATTTATGGTTTTATATGGTGATTTATTAATATTTATCATGTGATGACTGACATGGATGATGATTACTATTTATCATACAAATATAAATGGTTATTTTTCATTTTCAAACCTGTTTAGTTTTGATAAATAGTATAGTAAAAGTAGGGCACAGAATTATGAAAGCATTGTACCATGAAGGTAATTTTATTTTACATCATACGTATAAACATGAATTATGGATCTTTCACTATATTTCTTCAGTCTAATTCATCATCAATTAAATTATCTTCACTATATTGTATATTATTTGTTCTTGTTATATTAGACGTCGTCATTCTTATATTTCAATTATTCATTTAACACTGTAATGCCAAACCACTATCAACACTTACAGTATGTGCCTGGACTGAAATACAAGTTACATGTACAGCTGTTTGCAGTAGGTTCATTCAAAGACTATACAGTACTAAATGAAATTTTTTTTCTGACACTTAGATAATAAACAGTGTTAATAGTTAGACCAGCTTTTGCATCAGGCTTCTTCATGTGTATTAAGTGATGTAGACCTATAATTGCTGATTTACAGTTATATTTTTACAAAATACAGAGTTTGTATATCAAAAATACATTGAAAAATATATAAATTATCTTACTAAATTCTGGAGATTAATTTGTCAAGTGTAAGTCAATATATATTTTGTATGAATGCCAACTGTCAGTAGGATCTCCCAAACTATTCCAAAACTACATGAAACAAGGTCAATTCATTTTAAAGTGCTTTAAACAATATGTTGTGTTTAGTAACAAAGGGTTTTCTTATTCTGCTGTCCATGTTAATGGGGATAATGTCACTTTCAGACACTTCTATTTTGGCTACTTAAGAAAACAAACAAAATATATATATACAAGACGATCATAATTAAAATAGCCCTATCTATCTCAGCCATCTCACTTTTTTTGTAAACAACTTATAATTATATGTATATTAGTCTTTATAGTTTAAAGGTCGTTATGTGAAAATCAAGGCATTTGGATTTATGCCTATAACTGCAATTCACTATGCTGATTTCAATTTGATCATTCATCTTGTTAGACACAGGATGATTTTTGAGATAGCGTTTTGGAAAAGTAGCACATCATATAAGGTTAAAAATAGAGTAATTATAATATTTCTCATTTAGATTATTCATAAATTTCAAAAAACAATTTTGATTTAGTTTTTGATTCAACTATTTAACATAATATTATCATTTGTATTTGAATTTTATACTTTTATCATTTCATAACTATTTTCCCTACATCTTTCTTATTATATTAAAAAAAAAAAAAAACACTGATGGCAGGACTTGGTAGCCTGAAACTATTTGAGAAAATGGTATTAATTTGATTTAATGAGCTCTAAGAAAGCAGTTTTCTATATAATATAAGAAATTTTACAAATAATAAATAAACTACAAAGTTATTTTTAGAAAGTTATTTATACTATAAAGCAATTTTTGTTTAAAAATTTGTGAATCAGAATTATTCTGTAGTTTATCAAATTTAATTAACTTACCTTACATACTCTAGCTACTCTAGAATATATTGTCTTTCCACAGTTTATATATTCTACTGCACTCTCTCGAAAGAAAAAGTAGACATAATCCCCTATGTCAAACGAACCTACAAACTGTGGTTCTATAAATAAATAAATAAAATAAAATAAAAAAATTATATTTAAACTACAGAAATAAATATAATTATATTTCCTTATAATATCTTTAAAATTAAAATATTCTTAACATAATTTTCACTCCATAAACAGCTCATCAGATATGTTTGGAACTTTATGAACCACAATTGGCACAAGAACATTAAATTTAAATCTTTACTATGTAATTAAATATTAATAATTAAAATTTATGTATTCATACAATTTATAAAATACAAAACGACTTCTAATCTTAACACTGTGTTGAGTAATAACAATCCACAAAACCTGCACGATCGTCTCTCCATTTTTAAAGTATTCCTCTGTCCATGCCGTGCAGGCGTGGAGATACTTATTCAAAGAATTTGAACTGGGACAAGCGGAGGGGTGAAACGCGATACATGCATTATTTACATCTCGGGTGTCATTGTTCCAACAGTCAAGAGGAGATACCGTTTAGTCACTATCTGAAGAAGACCTTGGTGGAAGTTGAAAACATTAGTGAAGATTGTTACCAACACTGTTATAAAAAATTTTTTTGGATTGTTTATACAATACTATTCTGCATGCAAGAATCATTTTATTTTCTTTCCTTAATAAGAAAAAACTTTTTTCTAATCATATTATTTTTTAATATATATCAATGCTATTATATATTTTGAGACACCATGAAGTGTTGATACTAGACACTGGACTAGTTTTAAGAGTGCAAAACTTGTGTTAGGCAGTATATGGCTGATGTTCGATGTTATTTGCAATGTTATCTGTACTGTATGCAAAATGTACCAATGTAAAATTGGAACTTGCAGAGTTTTGCAGAGGTAATTTTTAAAATGGAAATTGCACCAAGATTCTTTTTGTATTTTTTATTCAAGTTATAGGCTTTTAACTGGTTTACAATACACGATGGTGTTCGGTTTTATGTACATCAACAACACATTTACAACCATTGTAGAAAACTTATGTCAGCCAACAGATGAGGGATGCTAGCCCAAAATGCATATTGGCATTTGGAACAATTGGCTTATACACTGTAAAGTATATCAGAAAATAAAGTGGAAAAAGTCCACTGTCTATTATCAACACTTCATGATGTCTCAAAATATGATTTAAAGAAGGACACAGTTTCAACACTGCTATTTTGTTATTTCGGATATATATTTTATAACACTACTACTTAGTTTTTCTTCTATCATATTTTTTAAAATCATAAACTAATAATAAATCATCAGAGCAAGGAACTTACTATCAAGCCATTTTGAATCATATTTAATTGTCCTTTTAAACAGATATACAGTCTGACCAGTTGTTAAATTATATAAATTTGAACGAAATATCACTGTATCTGCTTTACTGAATTCAGCTACTGTACCACTGTATAAACCAGGCAGTCCACCAGGATTTCCATGTTCTATAAAAGAAAAAAATATTTTTAAAAGATAAAATAATAATTTGATAGAAGATTTTGCATTAAAATATAATCATTTTGTTGTGTTGTGATGCGGAAAAAATAATAAATTAATAATAACTTTTGTCTTGATTTATTATAGAAAAAATTATTTATCAGGAAGTTTAAATTTATAAATCATATTAAAAAATAAATAAAAGTAATGAAGAGAATATCAAATTCTCACAAAAATAGATGTAAATAAATACTAAATAAAATATGAATTCAAGATAAAATTATTTAATTTCACTGTAAAATTTAAAATATAAATTTTCAATAAAATTACAATAATAATAAAATCTTATTAAAGTAAATATCTTAATTTTTGCTTATTTTTATATATTTTTCAACAAGTTCTTAAAGAACATTTAACAAATGAAAAACATATGAAATTAAAAAAACATTTAAAAAAATATTATTTTATTAGTTCTTATAATCTTGCTTTTTAATTGTAAAGTATTTACAATTAAAAATTTTTCCGTAATAATAATAATCTCTTAACAAACAGAATAATATTAAAGATAAATTTATATTGGAATAAATCTTTATATGTAATCTTTAATATTATAAAGATAATATTAAAGATTTATATTTATTACTTAGTATAAACAAAAAGCATAAATCTAAGTATAAATATAAACAGTGCTCTTTTTTTGAAAAAAAAAATATTGCTAGTATGCATATTTGGTGATTGAACATGTAGAATTTTTTTTACTGAGCAACTATTGATGCTCCTTACGGGCTACTGATATTTTTCATGCTATCTACCAGAATGCTATATTGATATGTTCCAGATGAAAAATAGCACTAAATACAAGTAATAAATATGATTATTTTTGTAATTATTGAAAATAAGTCACTTACCAACCCAAACTGCAGTTGCATTATCTTCTGGATCAAATGGACATTTTGCTATACCATCTCCTATTCCAGGAAAATTCTCATTTTTTCCTAACCGAGTGAGATTAGCCTAAATGCAAAAATAAATATATTTATAAATGTTTTTGATCAGCTAAGCAATATTTGTTGCACAAAAATCATGATAGAACATTAATACATTGTATGGTATTTTTAAAATTAACATTGACTATGAATTAAGCAACTCAGAGTAGCACTATGAAAGAAAGACTTAGGCTTTTTCAACATAGCTTTACTCTCCAAACACTTGTGACCAGTGACTATTTACCTCTTTTGTTGACTATAACTTGTTTCAGACTCGATAATATCTACTGCTTGCAACACAAAATTTTGGTTTATATAAGATGCTATAATATTATATTCAATGTTTTTCCTTAACTATTTCTAACATAGAAAATGAAGAAACAGTATCAAATCGGTGGATAATTCTTAAAAATTATATGTCTCATCACTTCTTTTATTCAAGTTAATTAAATTACCAAATAATCAAGATATTTAAAGGGCATTTTATATATAAATGTAAATGATTGACTTTTAGGAACTATTCTATTACTTCATTCACTTACATTAATACTCATTTAGAATAGTTATTTCTTCAAAGTTGGAAATTCAAATGTATCATCTAGCAGCTACAAAACTAATTGCAAGATGATACATTATATATTGTTTTTATAACTTTGAGAATTTAATTATCTAATAAATATGTAATTAATGGTATTTTCTCTTATTTTGAATATTTTGGAGTTTTTTATGAGTCAAATATTAAATTTAAAATTGTAGGCCTGATTATATTTTGTAGCCTAGTATTGATTGCAGCTAAATTTCATCAAACCAACTTTTATATTTAATTAAAATTAGAAAAAAAGAACAAAATCAGATGTAATCAAAAATTGAAAAATGAAAGTTCTCTTCTCTTCCAACTAAAAGTATTAAAAAAAAGCAAAATAAACAGATAATAAGTATAAAATAATTTTTTTGAGATATATCAAATAAAATTATGATAATTTTTTAATGTTTTATTTTCATTATACTACATGATCAAAAAAATCATGTAATATAATGAAAATAAAATGATGCATTTTTAATTAAACCTAATTTTCCAGTACAATAAATATTGTATAGTTTTGCTGATAACCCTTACTAACACATACTTGCCAACCTTAAATTATAGGTGAGGCTGATTTGATAACTAGGAAAGGCTGAGAAATAAAAACACAATTTATAGAAAGATTGTAGACAAAAGTTGCAGCTCTTTTAGGCATTTATTCAATCTTTGTTCTCTTTATCACAATACTATGTTTATAATATTGGCTTTTCTTACTAGACAGATTAATAGTAGTAAAAAAGGTGCTTTATAATACAGAATAATAGTATATTGTACCATTAATAAGGATTATATAAAAAGTTAATTATCTACTGGAAAAATACAAAAATAAATAATTCCTTATAACCTTAAGTCTAAAAAATGTGATTTTGGCATGTGACTTAGATCTACAAGAACTTTCAAATTGGCTTTCTTGTACCAAAGGGCAGAAGCTCTCATACATCATCTAATACATCTATTTTGAGACAAAATTTCATATGTGGCAATTTTTAGAAAAAAAATCTATTTTTCATAAATAATCAGAAATCTAAAGCTTTCATTGAAATTCTCATTAGAGTATGGCAACATTGAATGCAAAAAAAATGTTAATGTTGGTAAGAGGACAATTTCTAAAAGATCCAGCATAGAAGCAAACTTGGCACTTTTAGTATTGATTGTAAATCCATGCTTGTGAAGACAATGCATTAATTAAAGGTGTGGTAAGGTAAATGTGTTAATTAAAGGTTTTGTCTATTTGTTCTTCTGACATTTTTCCTTGTTCTTTGTTCTTTCCAACTTCTAGAACTTTCTAATCTTAATTCTCCTTTCTTGGAGGTGAGGGTCACTTCCTAGAATTTACCAATATATTGTATGTGAGGTTACCCAAGGGCATAAAAGCAAAGGAAGGTTACTTTTGGGCTGTTGCTTGAAGAGAGAAGACCATGAAAAGAAAAGAGACTTTACAGTGTCTGATGCCTGAGAGATGGGTGAGGCTAGAACTTTGAAATTCCCAGGCCAAAGTTTGTGTTAGAGCTGGTGTGTCAGCTTGACAAGTCCAAACGTGCAACTGGCTATTGGGATCAAATATACAAAAACACTCCAGAACCAAAGAAAAGGAAGACAGAAGCAAGAATTTTGTGTTTAAGAAATTGCCACATGACCCCTTATGGTAACTGAACAACATTTGCACTATCCTGGTATTCTTTCTTATCCTATCTGCCACCTATGCTACTTCTCATCCTTTACTTTCCATTTCCTTCTAGGTATAAATTAGTATTAAGGATTAGTGTTAATAATTACAAAAATTTTTCCTTATTTTTAGTTCCTTTTTGTCAAATCATGATAATTTTTGTAATTGTTCTACCAACAATCAGATTTCGATGGCTGTTAATCAATATCTCTCTAGAGTTGGAATCCCTTTGTACCTGTACTTTTTTATCACATGTAATAAATTTACTTTTCCATCTTCTACTTCACGTGTCTTTTTTTGGGGTGTTTGTCTTCATTGGTCAATGAAACTCTTTCTTAATTATCACAGGTGTTATGTTATCTCTCTCTCAAAAAGGGAAAGATTTTCTAACTTAGGATGACAACTGCTTCCAAAAGTGGATTCTCAACCCAAAAGGCAGAGGGTTGGAAACTATGCTAATGTATATTCCACAGAAAATTGCTGGAAGGAAATACCAACAAGTTACATGCTTTCAACAGTCATGGTGGGATTATGGAAAAATTGTATGTAGTTTAAAAAGTGATATAGAAAATAACATTTTAATGTTTGAGATATTTTATTTCCAATGAAGATGTAATTACATAATAAATGAAACAGCAAAATGGAATACTAAAACAACACTTAATATTCCATAAACTATTAAACTTTTTATTGTATCATTTTATTTCTGATTTATTTATCAAATACAGTCAGTTATTAGCCCAGTCAGTTAGTAGGACACACCTCGTATTAAGACAAACATTCAAGAATGGAATCAAATCCTATAACGCAAGCACAATTTACTTCATCTACTGGCCTTGAAATGCCACTTGGTAGCCCTGCTGAAACAGTATTTTTCTTGGAAAACTAAACAAAAGAGACATGAATTTGGATATTTTTGGTGGTTTTTCTTTATCAGCCATCAGTCATGGGAATCTTTCCATTTTCTAGATTGTACTACAATGATTTTTTTTTTGTACAGAAATAATTTCTCATCATTAAAATGATTTTATTTTGCTCAGATGTTTGTTTTATTGCTATGCATTAACATAGCTCTTTAACATAACTTGTTATATCATATCTCAATTGCATAACTTATTGGGATGTTCATATAGTAGCCCCCAAAAAGCTCTGGTCCCAATGCTGAGCTATTAAGCAGAATCAACTGTAATAATAATTATAAATGCTAAAATAAACTTAAAAATGCTGGGAAAAATTAAATCTACTATATATATATATATATGACACTTAGAAAAAGTATCATAATGGTTTTAAACTACCATAAAAAAAATGGTGGCACTAAGAATCAATAATCATCAGAAAAGTTTTGAACAAGTGAGTGAGAAGGTGGAGCAAAGTGAGCAGAGTTGGGTTGAGATGCAAGTGGAGGCAGATGCTGGAATAAGAGGGGAGCAAAGTGAATGAGGGTGGGGTTGGACCACCCATCCCAAGAGAGGTTGAGCAAAGAGAGCAAAGTGAGTGTGGGGTTGGTCCAAGGAGTTGAATTATTGCAAAATTTTTGATATGAATAGTCTGTATTGGGAATAAGTAGGTAGGTGAGTAAAGTGAACCATGTAACCATGGAATTGAAATGTTTTTCTATTGGATGTTCAAAAAATCTTGATATTTGACCAATTCAAAAAGAAAATGGTTTTTGTTTTGAAATCTGAAGGTTGTTCCATGTTTGATTTTGATGGAAAAAATTGTTCAGATTTTTTTTATGTGATTTGAAAAAAACCTGTACTTTTTCAACTAGTTTGGGTATGAAAGTGGATCTGAACTTAGTTCAACAATATGTATACCTTCATCTGCCCAATGCCAAATGAGGATTCCATAATGTAATTAGACAGATGAAAGTATACATATTATTGAAATTTTTGTTATGAATAGTCTATATTGAGAACAAGCAAGAGGTCAAGTCATTGTAGGTTGCCAGAGGGCTTTGCCCCCAGTAGAAAATAGTTTTAATATAATTAATATCCAATGTCATACATTCAAGAGTTGAACACACAGCTTTTATTCACTGTAGAGAACTATACCTTATTCAACAAAAGATGTGCCTCCTGATAATGATAAAGATGGTAAAGATCTCATGTAATTGTCAGGTCATCCAACCAGGGGCGCCGCTAGCTGTTTGAACGCCTGTGTGCAATACCGATTATGCCGCCCCCTGTTTAACTACGATTACCTATGCTGAGCTTGCCAGAAAGGCTCTTTGCCGCCCCCTGGACGTGCCGCCCGCGTGCGGTGCACGCCTTGCACGCCCGCTTACAGCGGCCCTGCATCCAACAGAACATTGAAATTCTATTTTGTTCATCCAATTATTATTTATGAAATGTTACACAAGGATTTACTATACTATTGTGTTCTAACTTGAAAATTATTTAATATGTTCTTTCTCCAGATTTCTAACATACTATCAGCCATATTATCTGAAGAAGATTGTTATATACTGTCAAAAGTACTAGTCAATTAAATGTTTTTATCCATAATGCCAACAGACAGTTTTTAGATTTATCTTTTGTTATTTAATAATATTTTAAATTGGGTACAAATGTTATTTTAATAAATATGACATGGGTTTCTACATCATAGAGTTTAAAAATGAAGCAAACAAAAATGGTACAATAATTACATCATTTTTAGTTTCAATTTTATTAATAAGATTTCAGAAATTAATACTGTTCTGCATAAATACAGTGAAATCTTGTACAGTTAAGCTATAGCTAACATTTTAAATATATACAATTATTTTAATCATGAAAATTTGCTCTTTTCATCACTCTAAAGTGATAGTTTATAGTCTCCTAACATTAAAATTAAACATCTTAACTGTCAACTAGACTGACTAACTGCTTATCAAAAATGACTTTAAAAGTTCATATTTTCTTGGATGGTCTGTAGTAATAATAATAATAAATGCTAAAACAAATTTAAAACTTTTTTCTATTCAATTTTTAAAATATTGATGACATCTATTAACAAGGGTTTGAAGGTCAATCTCTCAGCTTCTAAACAAAACCTTCTAAATAGATCTCTGATAGTTAGCTATTAGAGTGGAAAATTATTGAAAATTTATCAGCTTTTAAGTAGAAGTTCAAGTAAAAGTATGTTATGTTATCAATAAAAATAAGAACTGGTGCATAGAAAATGAAAGATGAGAACTAATGGTGCAGCATGTGCATACAGTATGTGTCTTTTGATGATTTTAGAAAAAAAAAAAATGAATATGACAGATGAATTGCACAAGATTTTTCATGTTTTCTAAAGATGTTCTTAGTGACTAATAAAGATAAAGATTCTTTTAGATAAAAAAAAGGTTATTTGAGGAGTTTGTAATTGCAAGATAAAACTGGCAGATAACTTTCAAACACATAAACTGTAGGTTTATGTGTTTGTGTATTATGTACGTGTTGTGTGTATTCATATGAAATTATGATAACTTCTTCCAATATTCAAGATATAGCTTATATAATTTTTTATATAGATAAAATTTAAGATATTTAAGCAAATGATTGTACCAGCCAATTCATTCATATAGCTATAAAAGTAATATGAAACACATAAAATAATAAAATTTATTGATTAAATTACTAACAATTCACGAAAAAACCTTTTTTTTACGCATGTTATGTCACAATTAAATTACTAATAAGAAATATCAAAACATATCGTATATATAAAAAAATTTTTATATATGCAATAAGTAGGTTAAAGTTTCTAAAAAATCTTTACTTTTAATAATTAAATCTGTAATCTTTTTCACTTTGAAATTTATTTATTTATTTTTTTTACAAGTAATTAGAAAAGTCTGGAAAGACAGTTGATATCTACCCCCAATAATTAACAAACATACATAAAAACAAAGATAACAATTTCAAAAACTTACAAAATTGTAAATGTGTTTTTATATTTTAATTTAAACAAGAAAAATTAAAAAATAAAATTCATCAAAATTTATTTAAATTTTGAGAAATACAATAAATGTTTAAATGTAACCAATTTCTTATTTAATAAGACACTGAATGATAAATTATTCATTAATGTTTATTTTGAATCTATTTTTTAGTTACATGTGAAAAGGCTGGAAGTGAATGACTAAGCTAGGAATAACAATCTTTAATATTCAATTGTAAAAATTATAGCCAAATAATGTTTTCATTTAATTTGGCCATCATCAAATTCAAACTTAGGAATCATTATAATTTTTAATTAAAAAATTATTTCTTTTTATACCAACAAAATAGGAATAAAGAAAATTTAAAGTTTTTACAAGATTATATATAAAATATATACAATTTTTTGATATGGATTTATTTCTTATAAGTAATGGTATAAGCTCTCCTGATCAATATCAAGTTTAAGATTCTTAGATATTGTTGCATTGGGATTCAAGTTTTTGAGAGTAGTTTGTTTGGAAGCAGGCAAGTGCACCCTAAGCAGGCAAAAACCTCTATCTAAGACTATACATTGTGGTGAAACTGATAGCAAATGAGCATCATGAGGAAACACTGAAAAGAAGTTTGAAGAGAGAATTTGAGAATATGTGAAGCTGTTTACTGTGAAATAAACAAATAGAAATAGAAAGTGAGGAATTCAGCCAAAATGGTAACTAATATGAAAGATACAAAAGAAAAATATTGGATATATTTTTGTACTAATTATTTGTAACTTTTATTAGATTTAGATTTGTGAAAAATCATGCCTGACTGCTAAAACATTGCTTAGCTAGGAAATTAGATTATCTGTAATATGTATTATACATATGTGCTTACTAATTTGTTTCATATAACTATATGATATTTTATGTTGTTATTAATTTAATACAAACATATTTTTGATATGTCAAGAATTTATACTTTTATTACAAATATACTTACTAAGAAATTAAGATGCCATTTATTTTTTAATTTTGAATATTTTAATACATTATCATTAAAACTGAGATGAAATTAAGAAATAATTATGATAATAAATGATATAAATATTAAAAGATGACAATTACAATTGATTTTTAATGTTTTTTTTTATAAAACATTTATGCTTCCATTTGTTTTTGGATACAATACATTTTGAATCACTCTTGTTAATAGGTGTTAACATGGCCTCTATTGCTACAGTTTATCCATCATCAATTCATCATAAAAATAACAAGTGTTACACAGTCTTTATATTCACACTACAATGGTATTTTCTAACCAATCAATCATAATCTCAAGGGTGCAAGTGTATTTATGGATCTTTGGTATGCTGAAATACAGTTCATCATCAACTAAAAAACTTATAAACATTGAATTTTAATAAATTATTTATTACACAAATGGTATATGATGTATTTACATGTTCCAATATTTTAAAAAATTATATCAAATTGTATGAATTGATAAATATTACAAATTAGCATTTATGTGAAATTTTATAGAAATTATTGTAGCTTCTTATTGTGTATTATAGTAGGAAATTCTTGAAGGATCAAATGCATTTTCTGTACTATATTTTTATTCCATTTTGATTAGCACTATAACTTATAGCATTATAGCAATTATAACATATAGCATTATATTATTAAATGAGAAATATTATTACATAAATAAAACTGTAAATTAATAATATATAATGATAAAATGCAGATTAATTCTCATGTATTAATATTGAGGATTATGTCAATTTTCATTGTATAAGTTGGAAATGTGAGTTTCCAACCCTCTTGTTTTGTCCTGACTTGAATCAGATCAATGTCTACATTGTGTTATATATTGCATTTATTATCTTAGAATCAAACTGAGAAATAAATATGTTGTCTTGATGGAAATGCTCTATCTTTTATTTTGTGCATTAATCCCTAATATCTTATGATGTTAATGATTTCTAATTACAGAATGAATTTTTCTGATACATAAACATTCAGTTTAAAGTTATATTAAATTAGGGATTTTAGACTGTTATTATAAAACTATTTTAATCAATTTTTTACAGGCATCTTGAACTGCTTGAGGATTTTAATTCATTAGAAGCTTTTCAACTAAAATAAATATGATTCAAATATTAATTACAGATGTGATATTAAATATAATTTTATTTTAAAAACTCACAAAATAATTGAAAAATACTAAAATATCTTCACATTTCATTCTTGTCAATGTTGAGAACATAATCTTACAGCAGAATCAATCTTTTATTGGAGGTTCTTCCACCTCAATATGTAAGATGTTAAGAATTTTTCCTTTGGCAGTGGCACAATTATAAAAATATATTAATAAAAAATAAAAAGATTGACTCCGCTATAAGACTGTTATATTCCCAAGATATGACAAGGAATGTGAAGACATTTTTTGTATTTTTCAATTATTTTGTGAATTTTTAAAATATATTTATCATCCTGGCCATTTTCTACTATTTATTAATATGATTCTATTTATTTATTGATTTTGTTCTATTGTTACGAAGAAAAGATATTTACTGTTTTTTAATTAATCAAACCATTTATGCATAAAATACTCCAAAAAATTTTGTTTATCATATTTTAATAATCACTAAACAATCAACATTAAGTGAAATATAATTGTAAAATCTATAAATTAATATCTTCATGTCCAAAGAGCAGGTAAGTACAATCTATTGAAATAATATATTAATCATCTGAATACCCCAGAGTTTTATTCAAAATAATTTGTTTGTTGCAAACAAATTATTGTCAAAGTTTGTCAAAATAAAAAGATTTGGAAACTGAGAATATTAGTGAATTATTTTTGATATTTAATATAATTATAAATATAGAATGAAGATACAAATTCCTTATATTATTAAATGAAAAATATTACTACACTTCCAATAAAAACATAATGAGTATCAAATTTAGAGATGATAACCAATAAAAATGAAACAATTATTATAGTTATATAATTTTTTAATGATCAAATAATAAGGCTGGATTAACTATCAGGCTAATTAAATTCATATTAGCCAAGTAAGCCTGATAATTAATCTGGCTTTATTGTTTGATAATTAGAATATTTTGGGCTCAGTTATCTATATGTATTTATGCTATTTTTAAAGTATACACTGCATAATTGTTTTTCACTAAATGATTTATTAACAACATAAATGTGATTTAATCTTTTATTATTTGTTTATAAAACTTAAAATTCATTAAATATAGCTTTGTTAAAGTGTTAATTTTGAAGTTAATTTGATTTTTCTATGTAATACAATTGTGATTAATTAATATACATAGTTAACAACTTTTATTAATAGTTTATAATGTTTTAATGCAGTTATTCAAAATTTTAACTCATAAATTTAATCTCATTTATAAATATTTTAAAGTTTTTTATCTATTCCCTTTTATTATATTTGTTTCCCTTGATCTTCCATTTTATGTTGTTTCAGAAGTCATCATTATCTTTTGGCATTACCAATGAATTTTAGAAATATCATATATTAGAAATATTTATAAACGTTATCATCACTTAAATTTGTTTGTAATTGTTAATCAAAGATATCCTTCTTTATTAGAAAAAACTGATGAATAATATTGTGATGTTCTTTATATTGGTATTTAGTATTTAGTTACAATGTTGTTCTGACTAGAAGTTACTTTTTGTGTTGTATTAATTTTAATTTTATTTATAGTAGTCAAAAAGTTTAATCTTTTATGTTATTCAGTTTCTAACTTTTTCTCTTTTATTAAATTAAAACAGTTCATCTCTCTTAGTTTGATTTCTACTTTCAAGTGAACAATTTATTTTTTTAAATCATTATCTTGCTCTGCTAAAATAATAATTTAAAAAAGATGAGAAAAAATACTAATTCTAGAAACCAAATTAAATTTTATTCAGAAATGTTTTCATTCTTTTATAAGAACACCATCAGCTGTGAAAATTATCAAGTGCATTAGAATGAATACATTGGAAAGGTTCTCAATGTATTCCTTCTAATGCACTTGATAATTTTCACAGCTGATGGTGTTCTTATAAAATAACAAAAACGTTTCTGAATAAAATTTAATTTGGTTTCCAGAATTAAGCATTTTTTCTTGTCTTTCTGAATATGGTGCCAAGTTCAAATGTTTTATTGATGATAATTTCATTTTATATAGAATTGAAACACCTGTATAGGAATAAAGTCATTAATGTTGTTTACAAAACTGGAGAAATGTATCTGAATAGCACAATAAAAGAAAGACTTGGACAAGTTTTGCAATTATCTTTATTCTCCAGAATTTATGAAGTTTTAGAGTTCAAAAATTCATAAATTCATTTTCAAAGAGGAGAGTATTTTTTAAATACTGTATATAAAATAAACAAAATTTTAATATGATTTAATGTGATAAGTTAAATTTTCTTGCCTTTTAAAGTAATTCATAAAATAAATTATTCAAATAATTAATTTTAAACATTTAAAGATTTATTAAAATTTCAGAACTTTAGATTTTATATTAAATAATAAAAGTTAACTTTCATTTATAATATTTGTGAATAAAGATGCACATAATAAAAAGTTACTTGATTTTAATTATATATTTTATAAATTATTTTAATTGAAGAACTTATCACAAAATAATTTTAATCTACAATTACTAGAGCAAGTTAAAAGTGTCTCTATTCAATCTTATATATAATTAAGAATTTTATTTAATTTAATATTTATTTTCATAAAAGATTTGTTAAAAGGAATACATTTTTATTCATGGTCTTCTGATGAGAGAAATTACAAACTCTATTAATCTTAACTCATAAATTTATAGAAGGGACTATAGAAGCTTATAATTATAAAATTAGACCTCATATGATAACTCCTTACAAGAACTATTAAAAAAAAAAAAAAAAAACTGGTTGAGAAATCAATTTGAAAGACAATGATGAATGTTTTACAGGTTCCTTTGATCTCAGTCTCATCTCAATTCAAAATCTGTATTTCAGAACATATGATTTTAGAAATCCATGTAAAAGTTATATGGTTATATCTGTCTCATTCTGTATATTCATAACATTTCAGATTTTGAAATTTTTCATTTTCATAATTTCATTTGAATATAAATATTTTAGTTTTTCAGTTGGTAATAGATAAAATAATAAAATTTTATCAATGAAATTTCCATTTAAATATTAAAAGAATTTTTGGCATGAGTGACTTTTTTGTGAAATTCTATTAGATACGCAACAGTTATTTTGAAACACAAATTCCATCTTTAAAAACTATTTACCAAGAAAAATGATAAACTGTATTTTCAAAATAAACCATTGAAACTAGAACTTTTAATTAAACTTTCTATTATCTTATATGAAATTAGTTCTTTTTTAATTTAATTCTTCTTTTTCTTTGTGTATTAAAGAATTTTTTTATCATACTTATCAGATAGATCTAGCTAGAATTACAATGGAATAATTGTATGTGAAGAATGGAGACCTAAAATATTTATAAGCTAGAGAAGATTCTGAGGATCTAACCTGGAATTGAATCTGTCTCTCTCCGAACGACAAACATGCATCATAGCTATTTGGCTGTCAAATTAGTGAAGTTGAAAATAGTGAAGCAGTTTAAGAGTAAGCAAGACAAATAATATATGATGATAGAAGGCAACTCACTCTTTCACCATTACAATATTGAAATATGTGTATTTTATACAAATTTTTGATTTAATCTTTTAAATATATCAATCATTATTTTGTTTGTTGTATTTATGATGCTGTAATATTCATATATTTCAAATTAGTTTCTTTTGCTGTAATATAATGATGAATAAATTACAAGTTATATGATCACATTTTTTTTTTCTAGCCACAAGTCTTTTTTAATTTAGTACAATTCCTTAACTATACATAAAAATCCAAAAAAATATAACTACAGTATTAGTTTCTTGGAAAATTAAAATTCTCTACATTCAATACTAATTTTTAATTATCATTAATAAATGTTACTTTTTTATATATTAATATTTTCTTTAAAAATTTGTAAAATGCATTATAACTTTCCTTGTTATTTAATTATAATAGGAAAGATTTTTAAAATATTCTTATTACTTTCTGTAATATGGGTAAATTAAAATAAATAATGCTATTCCAGACGAGACAATATATTTTGTTATCAAATTTTAGTTTTTTATTTACATTATTAGGTAAAAATAAACAGCATTTTCTAAAAAAATAAAAAAAATATATGAATAGAAACTTAATAATATTAAAATTTCTCAACTAAGTAAATGAATAAATAATAAGACTTACATAAATTACCCAATCCATAGGATTGTATGCATTTGTACCACATATATACAATTTGCTTCCATCTCCAACTGGTTGAATGACCCTTATGTGATTGCGGCATTCATACTGCTGAAGAATTAGCATATATTAAAGACTGATAAGAAGCATTATCACAAACATGAATTTTAAATTATTATAAAAATCAATTTTTATAGTAATAAAAATATCAATAGTTTTTATGATCAATACTATCTTATGTATACTTGCATTTACAATATATTTGTACTATATTATTTCATATAAGTAGTATTGACTGCTGTAAGTTATTGATTATAGAATTATAAATTTTATGTAAGAATATAAAAATAAGTTCTATTATTAACACTATTAAAAATAAAAAAAAATTAAACTATCAAAATAAGATTTAAATCCTTCTTTTCTTCTGTCTGTGAACCCAATGCAATGCAATTCTTTTGTTCTTTTCTTGATTTTCAAAGTATCCAGACTACTTTCTTTCTTTTCAATGGCCAATGGTGACCCGCAACTCACGGTTGAAACAAGACAGCAACCGTGTTATCTTTATCCAGTTATATATTACTAGACTATAGAATGGTTGCTCTATAAGTTAGGTTTGGCTCACTATTTTGAAGTCAAGACTTATACTATACAAGATTATATCCTCTTCTATAAATTTCTTGTCACATAGAAAATTAAACGTTTTATTTGTTCAACATTAAATTAAATTTTTTTCCTTAAACTTTTATTGAAAAATATTAACAACAATTGAAGAATTAATTAATACTTATTTTTAATCTTAATATGTAATTAATAAATTCATTTTTCAAGCAATTAACAAAATAATTTAGAGATTGATTTTAAAAAATTAAAACAGAAATAATATTTTCTGTTTAATTTAATCTAAGAAATATCTTTATGAATATATATATTAGTAAATAAATACAATTAGGTTTATGGATTCTTATGTACAAATCATTAAAATTTAATGTATGTTAAATATAACTTACTTTATATTTGTTGATCTTACAATAACTCTGTTTAAACACTTAAAAACTCTACAGATTACAATACAAAAATTACAAATCCAATCAATCATAATTGGATATTGGATTTGTGACTTTTATAAATAAATAAATTCAGAAAAATAACTGGTGTTTTGCTTACATCTGCATTATCTGTAGTGTCATTATGTTACATTAACAATACTAAAGTTTTGCAAGCTGAAATACTATATATAAATCAGTTTTAAAAATTTTATACTGTATTTCTCTAAGTTATCCTCAAAAATGCTTTAGATAAGTTAAAATAAAACATTGCAATTTGTATTCTCTAGCATAAAATTATGCAAATTTTTTTCAATTAAATTTCAACTACTTAATTAATAATAGTTTAATGATTATTTTCTCAAAAAATATTTACTTTATCATAATTTTTAAAATCATATTATCATTATTGTGTGTTTAAAATATTGAACGTTCTGTATTTATAAACTTTTATGAAAAAAAGTTACTACAGTAGAGCGTCGTTTATCCGAAAGTCGGTTATCCGAAAGAAAATCCAGTTCGCAAATTTAAATTTTTCGCCAGTGCTGTGGCGCTGCAATCTTTGGCTATGTCTTGGGCTACTCAAATATTTTACGTTTTTGATACTAAATTAACTTCTGAAGTATAATTTTTTATAGTTTTTATATTTTTCAATATATTTATTTTGTTTGAACAAAATATAAAAAAAATTTTTTTAACGATACAATAGTCTTCGTTAGGCTTAACATCGACGAAAATTCAATGCGAAGCGACACGCAACGGAGAAAAATTTCAACATGGGATAGGTTAATATATTTTTTCGTGCGTAATCGGTTATCCGAAATATCGTTTTTTTTTTCCGAACAACCCCAGTTCCCAATTGATTCGGATAAACGACGCTCTACTGTACTTAAAAATAATATAATTCAAAAAGTTCAGCAAAATAAATAAATAGAATTAAAAATAGTTTTTCTCCATTTCAATCCATAGTATTTAATTAAGATATTTGGTATCTCAACATTAAAAGCTATGAAGTGTATGATAAAAGTGTTGAAGTCAAATGTCAAAATATAAGACATAAAAGGCTTACTTATGGAGAATAAAAATTAATAATCAAGATATAGTTGGGTTACTTGACATGAGAAATTCAAATTCTTTAACATTTTCATAATAAAAAAAAATTTATTAAAACAAAACTTGATATTTACCCGTTATATATGATGATTATGATTTTATTTATTTTTTAATCTGTTTAATTTATGAAGCTAACAAGAAATCATTGCAAAGGAAGTAGAGTGATATTATATTGGGGGTTATTCATCTGACATATTAACTTGAATGGCCAATTGTATAGGAATTGACTGAAAATTCAGGGACAACAAATTATATATTTGGCATTCCATTCATCCAGAATCCACAAAGATTCCACTCATCCACAATTGGATCCTAGTATCTATTACATTTAGTATTATTCCACATAAGATCACAACTTCATGCACTGCAGTATTCAAAGGCAGCACTAAAGCACTATAGAATCTATATTTTAAAGGATTAGATCTACAGAAAACCAGGAGAGACAGCCCAGATTTGATTGTTGGTTTCCTAAAGTAAGAAATAAACGGTCTAAACTATTGTGCTGACAAAAAGCATAAAACCTTCCCAGAAGAACATGTACTTTGGCTTCATAATAAAATTCCATATTGTCATTCATTTAGCTAACATACAATATTTAAAAACATCAAGAAATTAACAGAAAATAGGGAACTTAAAAGTATCCACCCAATAAAATATTAATTTTATATTTACAACATTAAAAATATAAGACTGAAACTTTAACTTACTTCAGACTTTCCTTTTGATACACAACTTGCTACATTAGATGGTTCCAATGAAAGATAATCATTCTGAAAAAATATATTAAAATATTTAATATAATAGAAATCAATGATAGATTATTGAAATTTTGATTTTTCAATACAAAATTTTAAATATTAAATAATTAAAAAAATATATTTATCATTATCTGTTCTTATACCAATTATTTTTGATTATAAATATCTCTCTATTTATTTATTAAGGAAATTAAATTAACGCCATTAACTAAGTTTTTCCTAATTGCTGCACCAGTAATTACTTTATTATTTGATTATATTTAACTTAGTTTAATAAATTATTTAATTAAATGAAATTTTGGATTTTCATTTAATTAAACATGATTTTATTAAATTTGGCGAAAGATAACATTTATCTCATTCTTCACATGAATGGAAAATTCGTAGAATATTTTTAAAAGAGTAACTTAAATTCCAGAAACAAAGCATCTATTTTAAAAATATTCTGACACACTTAATTAACACAATAAACAAATAATCTTATTATTCATAACACAAGAGTTTAAATGTTTGCTAATTTTCTAAAATGAAACAAATATTTAAATAATCTTTCATAATAATTTTAGTACCAAATAATAAAAGAAACATAGAATTAATAAATTTAGTAGAAAATTAATTTAGTTTTATTAAGATTTTGCAAATTTCTAAGATGCAAAGAGATGAGCAGAATAAATTTGTCTTTACAGATTCTATGATACAAAAAGNTAATCTTTCATAATAATTTTAGTACCAAATAATAAAAGAAACATAGAATTAATAAATTTAGTAGAAAATTAATTTAGTTTTATTAAGATTTTGCAAATTTCTAAGATGCAAAGAGATGAGCAGAATAAATTTGTCTTTACAGATTCTATGATACAAAAAGTAAGCATTATGGAAATATAAATTTTGTTATGCAATATTATAATAATTGAAATTCAATAGCTTATCCATTGTATTCTTAGAATAAATGAAAAATTTTAATTAGACAGCAACATTGAGGACATTAACTAGTAAATCACTTTAAAAAATCTTAGAAAATATATTTCAATGATCTTATGCTGTAATTTGGTTTTGCATTTTCATTTTATTGTTTGAAATAATTCAATTTTAAGTAATTAAGGGCTAAGATTTTAATTGATTAAATTAACATCATAATTAAATGTTTACTTGAAATTCTTAGAAAATCATTGTAGTATTTCACAAGAAGAATTATTTAAGAGTAAAAAAATAAACATATAAGTATAAAAAAATAGTTAATTTTCCAGTGATGAAGATAATATCCAACATTATTTTGGTTATTAGGTAATGTTAGAAAATATTCTCTAATAAAAGTTGGATAAGTCTTATAATGAATTTTGATAATCCAAATTTCAGAAATTAATGTAAGAATATAGTGATACATAGCTATGATCTAAGTTACATAGTATATAAAAGGTATACATATTCTGCAAGTTCCAATTGGTAATATAAAAAAATTTAATTTAATAATTCATATTTTAATACCTTTACAGAGATTTTTACATTTTAATCTATAAAAAGAAGAATTTAGAATACAATATTAATGTTTAGCATCATCTTATCACAGTTGAATCACTTCCAATCCTTCAGTATATGTGCCATTGCTGAAATACTAAACATTGGAAAACATTGCTGTGGTACATTTTATGTTATTAATTCAGTATTGAAAATAAAGTTGAATGGATAACAAAGATGAGAACAGAATTTTCTTTGGCATTCATTGTTTTTCAGTACAAATTTAATATGGTAAAAATTTTAGTAAAAAACATTATCTGGTTTCAAAAATAAAAAAACAATTTTTTTTTTAATATTTGACAATATGTGAAAACTAGAATTTTTTCTCCAAACAATGCTCAAAGTTTAATGTTTTACGTAACAAATTTAGAGCAGTTTGTAGTGAGAATAATTTGTAAATTGATAAATTTACAATTTATCAATAATAATCTACAATGATAAATATTTTCAAATCAGTAATTTACAGTATGTCGATTTATAACTTAATATTTTATAGCACAAACAGTCCTACAAACTACTATAATTAAAAGTGAAGTTTCGTTTAATTAAAATATTCTAAAATTACGGTTACCTGAACCATCAACAAAATTGTCATAATTCATTTTATTAGTTTATAACAGTTTGTTTGAATTTTTATTGATTATATTTCTAATATTAACATATAAAATATCTTTTAACATATTCAAAACTACTAAAATTGCTTATTTTTTTTTTTTTTAGTTTATAAATAGTGTATACAACAGTAGTATATTTAAATGTAGCATGGAAAGAATCCTTGAAAAATGCAATGTTGAATTCTTTAAGTGTGTAGTTTTACAGATATATCAATTTGTTTAAATCTAAAATAAATAAGGTTTTATATTCACTTTGATAAAAATATGTCAAAATATTTTTTTTTATTTAGAAAGGTTGAAAATTCTTACATTAATTTAGGTTTTAAAATAAGTACTATTATAATTTATATATATATACATTAGATTTGTATATTATATATATACTGTATATAACATATATAATTTATATTCCTTGTCTAATTTTTAAAGAAAAAAATACCTTAAATTCCTTCTTAAATTCTTCCTCATACATAATTTGTAAATAGATTTTTAAATGAGTAATACATATGAATAAGGAATAAAATCTGCATATATTTGTAATGTTAAATATTCTTTACTTTAAAGTAACTAATTATTAGATGATCTTAAAATAGATTACAGGCCTATAAATGGTTTACATTTAAGAAATATGCAAATTAGATAGTCACTGTAACTTTTATCTGCCATAAAATAGCTTATTTAAATGGTGAGGTAAGGTTAAAAATCTGTAGAAATTTCAAAGTAATAAATAATAATAGTAAGTTTTTAAAAAAAAAAAAAAAATAGTTTTTTGAATAATGGTGTCAATTTATATCTGCAGTTATTAACTTTTCATGTGGTAAATTATACTGTATAGATTTACATATTCTTTACTTTAGTTGATTAAATGTCAAGAATTTTTAAATGTGTAATTTTTTTTATTTAAAATCACATGCTTGTTTACTTGTTAAATAAAAAAAAAAAGCCTGGATATTTTGTATAGCTTGATAAATTATGAATCTTTTAAGTCAAGAAGTTACTAGAACTTATATATCAGAGAAGATAACTTGTTATAAAACATAAATATCACCAACCGATTCATGTTATAACTTTAATGATATAAAAAAAAACTAGTTAGGTGTAGGATTTTTTTTATTTCAGTTAAAAAAAATGACTGAAATAATATATCAGAACACCTAAATATATAGTTTAGATTCACTAGTGTGATATTTTAACCGAGTTGTTATATTTTGAAATGATCTAAAGGAAAAAAAATAGGATTTTTTTCAGTTCAGTCCACTTATATCCTAGTGTAGAGTAAGAGTATATCTGAAAATCCAAAACGTTTATTTATCTTTACACTTTGGAAGGGGGTGTTAAAGTTAAATATAGCAGAGAATAAAAAGTGAAGAAAATGAAAAGTAATCAAATCCGAGTTGCTATTTTCTTTTTTTTCTTTTTCTTGTTTTGACGATTCGACAATTGTTGATCCCAGGAATTAGCTTTCGATAACTGTGAAACAGGTATCAACAGGTAAGGTCGGAAGGTAATAACTTCTGTGGTTTGGGACTCAGCAATATGGAAGTAATCGTTGAAGTTGAAATGAAACGATTATTCCTTATAGGTTTATCCTATTGGACTCAGTTTTGAAAGAAGTCCGGATATGAACTAAATAGAGAGTTTTCGAATTTCTTCAAGCGAACATCAATATCATTTTCTGGTGTGTTTTCTTTATTGCAAATGTAAAAAACGTGTATGTTTTTACTTTAACATCGAATTTAATGCACGGAAGAGAGTTAAAGAAGGTATAAAAAAAAAATATTTATATATATATATATTGAATATTAAAACAATTGTATTTTATAATATGATATAGGCTCTACAATCAGATTCTTGTATGATTTTTTTCAATAGTAAAATATTGGATAACTTTGAAAATAAAATAAAATAATTACAACATAAAAGTTAACGATGATTATATAATTAATTTAACTATTTTTTTAATGAGTAAAGTTGATTAGAAGTGTAATAATAATAATAATAATAAATTATGAGAAATGTATGCAAATTCAGTTTAAAGTCAAGCACAAAATTTCTTTAACAATTTGCTTTTAAAATATTCTAATTAATTAAATTAGAGAGTTAATAATTATTTTGTAAGTTATATTCCTGTTATAAATTCGGAATTTATCTAAAGTTTAGATTTTCGCATTTTTCTTAAAGTTCGAATTAGTTAAAATGAGTAAATAATTTCTCTTTAATTTTAATTATTTTTCGCGATTTATATCATAAAAATAATTGCTAAATTTTTAATTAATTAACTAGAATATGTTCAAGTTATAACAAAATTTAAAAAAAAAAAAGTAATTTTATGATATAATTTATCATTAAAATAAGAAGAGAAATAATAAATTTATGAAAAAAAATTTACAATCAATACTTTTTTGGGCATTTTAAAATAATAAATAATAATCAAAATAAGAGATTTAAAAATGGAATTATTAAATAAAACAATTTTTCATAAATATTTACAATATTTTATTTAAAAAACAAAGTAAATAATGAGAAATATGGATATTTTTAAAACGAAAAATCATGAAAAATAACATTAAAACTTAAAAAAAAATTTAATAATAATTCAAAAATTATTATTATTATTAGTATTAGTAATTACGGCATTAAAAAACCTTAAAAAATAAAAGTAAAAATATTTTTAACAATTGTAAAAATTTCTTCAGCATTACAGGTTAAGAGCAATTTCTCTCTTTAGTTATAATAAACAAGATAGCTTCTTACAAGAATTTTAATTATGCTGTATAAACGGAAGCGTATAAAAATAAAAAAAAGGAAGAAAGAATGGAAATGAAAATATAAATAACAAAAATGTTTTAAGAAAATATAAGTGCCATTGGGAATAGAAGAAGAAACAGTCGGCAATGAAGATAAAGTAGAGGATGGAAATGAAAAACTTGATTGTTAGACTGAGAAAACGAGAGCTCGATAGCAAAGGATACATAAAAGGGATAGTAGATAAGAGATTACCAAGAGTAATGTTAGAATTGGAAGTAGAGATGATAAAAGAAGGCATGACTAAAAACAAAAAAATAAAAAAATAAAAGGCTAACAGAAAGAACTAAATCCTGATAGCTAGAAAAAGCATACACGTTTACCACACTAAAAACCTTTAAAATAATGAACATTTATGTTTATTTTATTAAAGTTTAGTTACAGTAATTAATTTTATACTTCCTAGACTGTAAATAAAACATATTTTTTATTGTTAAATTATAATATTAAAAAAATATATGCCTATATACATTATGTGATGTTGATATTCATTTCTAGTAATAATAGTTGTGTGAAAGATTTTGATTATAAAAATTGATATTTTCAGTTATTAATAAGAAAAAAATATGTGTAAAGTATTACTATAACGATAAAAATTTAATTTGAAATATTTTAATGAACTCATTCAAGAAGTTTATATGTAAATATTAAGTATTGTGAAATATTAACTCAGTAAAAGGAAGATTCATGTTTATAAATTTAATTAATGTAATTAGTAAATGTTATTATACGATTAAAAAGGATTATTTTATTTATTTTGATGTTTTCTAGTATTTATAATTGAAAAATTCATTGCGTAAAAGTAAATTTTCGAATTTTATTTTGTTGGACATATGGAAAAGATGTGAAATAAAATCGCTAAGAACTGAATATTTTATTCAATATTTACGTTATTTTCTACCAATTTTATTTAAAAATCACAAAGAATAATGTAAATATATAGAAGAAATTCTTCTTTTCTCATAGCATCGTCTTTATTATACTACTTTAAAGCTTCTAGTACATATTTATTCTCCAACTAGGATTAAATTAATGAATATAATAAAAAGAATCGCGTTAGTAGGTGTGATTAATGGGCTACATAAAGGATATAACTATTGGAACGAGTCGTGAAGGCAAGCTTTATGGAAGAAGATAAATTTTTATCAAATACAAATTATTATTTCCTAAGAAATTGGATTGTTATGAGCGTCGAGAGAACATAAAAATTTTTCTAACGGCGTTAAATTGTATCGAATTCTACATCTAATATTTTTCTTTTTATAAATTAAAATATATAAACACGAATAGCAATTACAGAATTTGATTTTTAAAAATCCATACAAATATATATATAAATTTTTGCTTCGTTAAATAAGAGAAACAAATGTCTTATTTGCTTGTCTTCTAGGAAATAATCGAAAATATGCGAACAACATTTGTTAAACAATTAAAATAATTAATAACGAATCAGTGATGTCGAATTTAATTTTATCAAATTTTTCGTATAGCTAAAAGATACGTTTGAAGCAATCTTAAACAAAATTAAAATTGTAGGAAAAGTTAGAAAGCTTAAGATACCGATGTCTTCTCTCTAGCCTGCAGCAATATAGGAAAATTACAAGTTTTAATTTTCTATACATCTACAGAATATAATACACCTTTAATAAGCAAACGTTTAATTTGTAACAAGATACGATTGAGGGGGGGAATTACATAAAAATTTATCTAATTATATCAATTTATATAAAGAAATTAGATTCCTAACTCATTAATTACATTAAAATTTATTACAATTGGAAATTCTTTGTTTGTTCTTGAAGATTGTTTAAATTTATATTTATTAAAATTTTCTAAAATTTCCTTATTTACATGACCTATTTCATAATGTTTCATTCATTTTCTTTACTACAGTAAACAAATTAATTAATAAATAATGAATTAAGCATTTGTTATTCAAATTAATCCAATTTACTCGATGGAAATAAATGCAAAGTAACCCTTTATATGATAATTTAAATATTTCACCATTTGAAACGTATAATTAAGAGTTTATCACCTCGGCGGATATGGATAACATAAAAAAAGGAAAAAAAATGGTGGTTTAACTCGTTTGATGGATTATCTGCGGATTAAGATAAACCCGCAAATGGCATTCACATAGAAGAACTTACTTATTGTTTGTTAGTATATAGTAAAAGAGAATCCGAGCCAAATAATCCTTCAGGAGATATAACATGTGCCTCTAATCAACTTGCTTTTCCTTAATAGCAATCCGATAGTGTGGATGTGGTTCCAGCTGCCACACCCCGAAGTACCGTGCAAGGACACCATTACTGATTAGCAACGTGCTAGCCATTAAGTCTTTCACTTTTCTTTTACTTGTTTCCCAGTACGGCCATAATTTATTCTACTTTCGAGTTTAATGTCGCCACTAACTCTGCCTTGTTTGCTTCTATACCCTTCTGAAATCTCGTCGTACGGGCTGTGAAATGTAATCGATGAACTACTCCCTTAACAGGGTAACTATGCCAAAGTGGCACAAATCCTTAAAAATATGTATATTCAATTTAAAGGTAACTTGCAATATATATGTATCGATCGTGCATAATTTTTTTTAACGTTATTTACTGTTTAGCGAATATGAAAATTCGCTTTGCAAAAGGTTTAAAAGGTCGATTGGTGTGTTACGTGGTGTTACTCATCCTTCCAAATTAATATTTAATTTTATTAATTGCAAATTTAATTTCATGAAACAAAATTTAAAGATAAACAGGTAGATCTTTTTTTTCTTGTTTGCTTTGTTAATTTGTTCATTTTTGGAAATTTTTATCATTATTTTTATAAACTGATCTTTTTTAAAGTGAAATTAGAATTTTCCATAATTTTAACAAAATAATTTATGTATAGAATATAATTTATAAATATACTATAAACATATATGTTATATAATTTTAACCCAATCAATTTTTATTCTTTTCCAAAAATTAATTATTAAAAAAAATAATAATAATAATAATAATAAAACTTTATCAACTCCTACAAATCACACAATCATTCACTAAGGACATACAAATGGAGTTTGGCCTAGACAAATGCAAAAAACTTCACATAGAAAAAGGAATCCTGAAGAAAGAAGATTTTGCACTTGGAAATGGAGACG
>NW_019384661.1:553700-567740 GCF_000671375.1 Centruroides sculpturatus | reverse complement strand
CACGCCGTCCGTGACGCACTTAAGACCCCCCGTAAGACAGGAATGCAAACACTTACTCTGAATACTTTATTCAGGGTTTATTCGGAACGGACGATCTACACTCGCATACATTAAACATGGCCGTCTGTCTTGCACGTGCCGCGCTCTCTCTGGTGTTGCCAGATCTTACCGTAACATGTTTTTTTTTTTTTTTTTTAACGAGGGAGGAAAAGTATTGAAGTCAACAAGTTCCATTGCTGACGTCGGTGTTCTTCCTCCTTCATTTAACACACCTTTTTTTTTTTTTTAACTAGTAGAAGAATAATTTAAAAGAATACACAAAAATATTCATTTTAGTCTATACGTAAAAAGGATATAAATGAGAAACGATAACATTCATTTAAATTAAGATTAATAATGCAAGTTCACAAGTAATATTTTAACAAAGAATAATGCATCGGAGATTAAATGTTCTGTGTGTGAATTGCATATATGCAAATTAATTAAATTGCTGGTAAAATTGTAGATTTTTGTATGTATATATTAATGGAGAATATCGTGGAAATTCAGATTAATGTATAAAATTTAATTAACCGAAAGAAAATAATATATTGTCTTTTTATAAAATTATAAAAATTAAGAAAAATAATATAGTATATATTAAAAGATGTTCTTTCAACTCTCAATATCTATACTATTAATTAAATATTAAAATTTTTAAAAAGCTATTTACAATTTAAATTAAAAAAAATTTTCTTTCATAAGCAAACAATCGATGCTCGTTTGAAAAATTACAGAATCGAAATTACAATTTTGAAATTTAACTTATTTAAACCGAATTAAAGAAGACAAAGAACAATTTTCAAAATATCTAGAACCGTTATATTCTTGAATATTGTAAATCTATATATATATTTGGTAGGAATTTTTTGAAATTTCAAAACATGAAGCAGATAAGCAGCGTGACAAGAATCAGGAATGACATAAGAAAAAAGAAGGATGCCAATCGATTGATTCTGATTTTCTGGAATCTGTAAAATCCTAGAATCCGAATTATCCTCATTTGTAATCAGTGAGGAATGTGAAGAAATATTTTATATAGTAAAAATCAATTTCTGCCACCTTAAAATATACTCGATGCAGTATTTTTATCAGTCGTTATTTACAATCGTTCTATACTTTATAACAACTAAATTATTTTGTATATATTACAGTAATTTTTATGTCGTAAAATACGACATAATTTAAAATTTGCAAGAATTATTTTGCATTTCGTATATTTAACTTAATCATTCAACGAAAATCGTAACGCAGAACTAATAACTGCTTATCATTATTCAATAAGGGTAACGTTAACGTAACGTGTTGTTACGTTTATTCAACGTTAAATGAATAATATAACACATCTCTTATTATTATAATTAATATTAAAGAGAGGAGAGAGTAGAGAGAGAGGAGAAAAAACAAAAAAAAATTGTACTGATTAATTAATAACATTTATAATATCTGTATTAACTTAATTCGTGGGTAGTATTAATTAAATTAACAAGAAAAAAAAAGCGCTTTTCATTTAAATAATCTTCTTCTTCACAATGGCAATTCATTATCAAATACTTAAAAACTTAAGCTTATTTTATTTAAATATTAATTTTCAATTAATTAATTAACTTCAAATTATGGTTTATGTGCAGTGTAAGATTAATATCAATACAGAATTTAAAGAAATAAACACCTTCATTATAAGATATAATTAAATATACAGTATATCTTTTTTAGGACTTGAAGAAAGCACATGCCAGTTTCTAGCAAAGATTATTCTTTTTTTATTTTAAAAATAAAAAGTACCTTTTATCAGATTTAAATATCAATTTATCTAATTCTTTTAGAGTTTCACAATCTTCAATAAATAATTTTTTTTTTAAATATTTATTTTAAAAAGTAACCAGTAGATCTCAATCTACAGATTGAGAGTAAAATTCTTTAATACTTTTTTTTTTTTGTAACTAATTTTAAATCTTTTATTGAGGATTTCAGAAACCGGATATAAAAGGATATAAAGTAACTAATCTAAAAAAAAGTAATATAAGTAAAATATAAAGCTCAAAGAATCCCATTTTTGTAAGAATTGGAGTGAATGATACAATTGTTGATCCAGCATTTTTATATTTCCCGCATGGATGAGACAAGAAATAAATAGTTACAGGAAATCTAGAAACTACTTTTACGAATTGTTATTGTCTATATATATATATATATATATCTGATTATTATAAAAAAAATAAGTTGGAAATTTCATCTCTTAGACTCATTTCTACATCATTTTCAAACGTTGTTTTAGTCAATATACGGCATTAGAGAATGTGGAGTATATTAGTTGAAGTATGTAGACCGTATCTAAATTGACATCTAGTCGATAGCTTTACATAACGTAACATTATCATTTCTATTTATTCTTTCATTCAAAGTGATATTTCCATATTTTAACATAATTCTGAAATTTCTTTTACGTAATTCGATAAAACACAATAAAATTTCTGAACGTTGAAAAATGGGTTACATATTGTCTGATATGTCAAAAATATTCGTAAATCCGTTTGTAAATATATGAAAAATANATTATAAGAATTAAGAAAAATAATATAGTATATATTAAAAGATGTTCTTTCAACTCTCAATATCTATACTATTAATTAAATATTAAAATTTTTAAAAAGCTATTTACAATTTAAATTAAAAAAAATTTTCTTTCATAAGCAAACAATCGATGCTCGTTTGAAAAATTACAGAATCGAAATTACAATTTTGAAATTTAACTTATTTAAACCGAATTAAAGAAGACAAAGAACAATTTTCAAAATATCTAGAACCGTTATATTCTTGAATATTGTAAATCTATATATATATTTGGTAGGAATTTTTTGAAATTTCAAAACATGAAGCAGATAAGCAGCGTGACAAGAATCAGGAATGACATAAGAAAAAAGAAGGATGCCAATCGATTGATTCTGATTTTCTGGAATCTGTAAAATCCTAGAATCCGAATTATCCTCATTTGTAATCAGTGAGGAATGTGAAGAAATATTTTATATAGTAAAAATCAATTTCTGCCACCTTAAAATATACTCGATGCAGTATTTTTATCAGTCGTTATTTACAATCGTTCTATACTTTATAACAACTAAATTATTTTGTATATATTACAGTAATTTTTATGTCGTAAAATACGACATAATTTAAAATTTGCAAGAATTATTTTGCATTTCGTATATTTAACTTAATCATTCAACGAAAATCGTAACGCAGAACTAATAACTGCTTATCATTATTCAATAAGGGTAACGTTAACGTAACGTGTTGTTACGTTTATTCAACGTTAAATGAATAATATAACACATCTCTTATTATTATAATTAATATTAAAGAGAGGAGAGAGTAGAGAGAGAGGAGAAAAAACAAAAAAAAATTGTACTGATTAATTAATAACATTTATAATATCTGTATTAACTTAATTCGTGGGTAGTATTAATTAAATTAACAAGAAAAAAAAAGCGCTTTTCATTTAAATAATCTTCTTCTTCACAATGGCAATTCATTATCAAATACTTAAAAACTTAAGCTTATTTTATTTAAATATTAATTTTCAATTAATTAATTAACTTCAAATTATGGTTTATGTGCAGTGTAAGATTAATATCAATACAGAATTTAAAGAAATAAACACCTTCATTATAAGATATAATTAAATATACAGTATATCTTTTTTAGGACTTGAAGAAAGCACATGCCAGTTTCTAGCAAAGATTATTCTTTTTTTATTTTAAAAATAAAAAGTACCTTTTATCAGATTTAAATATCAATTTATCTAATTCTTTTAGAGTTTCACAATCTTCAATAAATAATTTTTTTTTTAAATATTTATTTTAAAAAGTAACCAGTAGATCTCAATCTACAGATTGAGAGTAAAATTCTTTAATACTTTTTTTTTTTTGTAACTAATTTTAAATCTTTTATTGAGGATTTCAGAAACCGGATATAAAAGGATATAAAGTAACTAATCTAAAAAAAAGTAATATAAGTAAAATATAAAGCTCAAAGAATCCCATTTTTGTAAGAATTGGAGTGAATGATACAATTGTTGATCCAGCATTTTTATATTTCCCGCATGGATGAGACAAGAAATAAATAGTTACAGGAAATCTAGAAACTACTTTTACGAATTGTTATTGTCTATATATATATATATATATATCTGATTATTATAAAAAAAATAAGTTGGAAATTTCATCTCTTAGACTCATTTCTACATCATTTTCAAACGTTGTTTTAGTCAATATACGGCATTAGAGAATGTGGAGTATATTAGTTGAAGTATGTAGACCGTATCTAAATTGACATCTAGTCGATAGCTTTACATAACGTAACATTATCATTTCTATTTATTCTTTCATTCAAAGTGATATTTCCATATTTTAACATAATTCTGAAATTTCTTTTACGTAATTCGATAAAACACAATAAAATTTCTGAACGTTGAAAAATGGGTTACATATTGTCTGATATGTCAAAAATATTCGTAAATCCGTTTGTAAATATATGAAAAATAAATATCTTATATTAAAAAATATACGTATAAATATTTATTTGGCCTTTTTTTTTAAAAAAAAAAATTAAATTGATGTACTGTACGTTATATCTAATTTACTTTTAAATCCTACTTAATTTAATATTTTTTTTCCTTAAAAAACTACGAATTTTTTAAGAATAATAATAATAATAATAAAATGTACACACTTACTATATCTAACGCTTGTTTTCAATCGATTTTTACATAATAGATGTTGATTTTATTTGATAAAAATAATATAAAATACAATTTTGAATTTTTTGTTTTTAAATTTAAATATTTTTTATTAAAATTTATTCATGAAAACATTTAATGAAGCGCATCTTTTCAGCTGCTAAACATAATATATATGTATAGGCCTATATATATAAAACTAAATACAGTATATAACTCTATATAAAATAAAATAATATTAAATAAAAATTATTTATTATTTTTTTTATTGGGAGATTTTTATGCTAAATCATATTTTTTTCCATGATTTTGCAATTTAATTCCGCTTAAATACAATTCTAAAATGATGATTTCGACTTCGATTTGAAGATTTAAGCTACTTAAGAAGCAATCTAAAATATGAAAAAAATGAAAAAAAAAAATTCAAAAACTATACAAATATTCCAAAAATAAACTTATAAACGAAGTAGTAACGTATACATTAATCATCAGAAATTTAAAATAATGTAGTAATAAAAAAAATTTAATTACTAATTTATAAATTTATTTTTAAAAATCTTTTTAAAATATTAAAACCGATTTGAACAGTACATTAAGAAGTTTACAAAATAAACGAAATAAAATACCTATCAAATAATACATTTGTATATATTTATACAGATTTACGGCTCTGTGTATGTATATACGTAAAGTTTTTTTGGGGGGGAGAGTGGAAAAAAAACAAAACAAAAAGAAAGCACTTACAAAGATTAAGAGAAATTCTATTTTATACAAAAATATATTGAATGATTTATACTAAACTATTAACAAAGCACAAATATTTTTAAGAAATCGAAATGGAAATAAAGAAGGCCAAGCACAGAAGATTTACAAAAAAATACAAACAAAAAATTCTATTGTTTTCGTAAAGTTCTACCCTCGTGGTGAAGATAGATAAAAGAATTTTTAGAATTTAAATTTTTTTTTATTTTCTCTCTTCCCCCTTCCAAACTTTCCAAATCGATTGATCAGTTTGAATGCGAATGGATCACTTCGTACGTCCAGATGCACTTTACTGATATGCCACTTCGTACGTTTCTAAGAATTTCCAATTTGACATAGGCCTATACTTTAATTCGTTTTAATTAACTTTAATCTGTTAATCGATTGAGAAACCTGATGCTTAAAATTAGAATTTAATATTTAATATATATATATATATATATAAATCGTTTCGTTTCATTGGACAGATTTAATTGAGTAAAAGTATCGTTTCTTTTTAAAATCTATACGATTTTTAAATAGAAAAGGAATAAAATATAAAATCAATTAACTTTATTTAAAAAATTTTGAATATAATTTATATAAATTTAAGTAATATTTATTTTTATAATTGTTATTAATTGTGAAAAAATTTCCAGGAATGTAAAAAGATTTTAATATTATTTAATAATAATTTATGTTTTATAAATTAATAATGTATTTATTTATTTATTTTTGTTAGAAAACATTTTTAATTAAAAAAATAATTAAAAAATACGAAATTTAAGATAAAAACCTCAATAAAAATATTATATAGGCCTATATATTAATAATAAAAATATATTCGAATCAAAATAACCCTATCAAACTACAAGCATAAAAAAAATAATTTTGTTTATATGAAAACAAAGAGAAAAAAAAATTTTTTAAATATATTTTTAATTGAATAAAACAAAAATAATGTTTTTAATTTTTTTTATATTTTTATTTTTCGATTGAAAATTCTTTTATCTAGGAGAATCTTACTTTAAATAACATTTTTAATTTATATTTATTAAAGGAATTCTCTTGCCTGCCTAATTAAATACGAATATTTATTAAGAAATCCAACAAATAATTAACTGTAATTTAGAGAATTCGATTGAAAAGACGAATTTTCCTTCTCCAACTTTTATTCATTAATATCGAGAACAATAAGATACACAGAGAGAAAGAGGAAAAATATTTTCTAATTAGAAATTTGAAGAAGTCGATTTATAATTCGAACACGTTTTGTAAGTAGAAATTGGATTTTTATTCATTCATTTATTATTATTATTATTTTTTAAATTAATATAAATATTTAATTTTGAAAGACAGTCAAAAAGAGTAAAGGGTTTAATGACTATTGATTATTTTATTACCTATTTTAATTCAAATTTTGAGTCGCTGGCATATGTAATCAAGGTAATTATAGTATAATTATTAAACCACTACGATTTTATTTATACTTTTGCATGAGATACAATCTATTTTCTTGATATTTTTCTCAAAAACTTGTTTTATAAGCTAGCGATCAACAGATCTTTTTTTATTTTCTTAAAGCGACACACCTATGTGGTTGGAAAACACCCACAGTTTAACTTAACATTTAATGTCATAGTTTTTAATATATCAGTTCAATGAACGTGATACCGATTTTGTTTATTATTAAATAATAAATATATAATAAAATATTGATAAGATATAACGAGATTAAATTATAAAAAACGCATTTTCTTAATTACATTAATTCAACGAGTAGTACGCGATCTACAAAAGCTGCGGGTTAAAAAGATGACGTCTAATTAAAAAAGATTGCAAGACATCGTCTTAATATACACCAATTAAGATTTTTAAAGATTTTTTTATAGTAGATTTAACAAAAGTTTTGAAATTATATACGTAATTTAGATGATTATACAATTTTGAAATTACTAACTCGACGTGCTCGGCTTCATTAAAAAATGACAAGGAGGATGGAGAGGAAAAAAAAAATGTTCAAAAATGATGTTGGTAAGTATCATATTTCTGTTAATACTACTAAAATTCATCGCCATTAACATAATGTTGCTTCAGGTTTAAAAATGAACAAACTAGTAATTTACCAGTAATTAATTAAGCAAGGTTCATTTTTCATTTTGACATTTCTTTACATAATAAATTAGGTACAGTTTGGGGTGTTACGAGAGNAATTTGAAATATTTTAATGAACTCATTCAAGAAGTTTATATGTAAATATTAAGTATTGTGAAATATTAACTCAGTAAAAGGAAGATTCATGTTTATAAATTTAATTAATGTAATTAGTAAATGTTATTATACGATTAAAAAGGATTATTTTATTTATTTTGATGTTTTCTAGTATTTATAATTGAAAAATTCATTGCGTAAAAGTAAATTTTCGAATTTTATTTTGTTGGACATATGGAAAAGATGTGAAATAAAATCGCTAAGAACTGAATATTTTATTCAATATTTACGTTATTTTCTACCAATTTTATTTAAAAATCACAAAGAATAATGTAAATATATAGAAGAAATTCTTCTTTTCTCATAGCATCGTCTTTATTATACTACTTTAAAGCTTCTAGTACATATTTATTCTCCAACTAGGATTAAATTAATGAATATAATAAAAAGAATCGCGTTAGTAGGTGTGATTAATGGGCTACATAAAGGATATAACTATTGGAACGAGTCGTGAAGGCAAGCTTTATGGAAGAAGATAAATTTTTATCAAATACAAATTATTATTTCCTAAGAAATTGGATTGTTATGAGCGTCGAGAGAACATAAAAATTTTTCTAACGGCGTTAAATTGTATCGAATTCTACATCTAATATTTTTCTTTTTATAAATTAAAATATATAAACACGAATAGCAATTACAGAATTTGATTTTTAAAAATCCATACAAATATATATATAAATTTTTGCTTCGTTAAATAAGAGAAACAAATGTCTTATTTGCTTGTCTTCTAGGAAATAATCGAAAATATGCGAACAACATTTGTTAAACAATTAAAATAATTAATAACGAATCAGTGATGTCGAATTTAATTTTATCAAATTTTTCGTATAGCTAAAAGATACGTTTGAAGCAATCTTAAACAAAATTAAAATTGTAGGAAAAGTTAGAAAGCTTAAGATACCGATGTCTTCTCTCTAGCCTGCAGCAATATAGGAAAATTACAAGTTTTAATTTTCTATACATCTACAGAATATAATACACCTTTAATAAGCAAACGTTTAATTTGTAACAAGATACGATTGAGGGGGGGAATTACATAAAAATTTATCTAATTATATCAATTTATATAAAGAAATTAGATTCCTAACTCATTAATTACATTAAAATTTATTACAATTGGAAATTCTTTGTTTGTTCTTGAAGATTGTTTAAATTTATATTTATTAAAATTTTCTAAAATTTCCTTATTTACATGACCTATTTCATAATGTTTCATTCATTTTCTTTACTACAGTAAACAAATTAATTAATAAATAATGAATTAAGCATTTGTTATTCAAATTAATCCAATTTACTCGATGGAAATAAATGCAAAGTAACCCTTTATATGATAATTTAAATATTTCACCATTTGAAACGTATAATTAAGAGTTTATCACCTCGGCGGATATGGATAACATAAAAAAAGGAAAAAAAATGGTGGTTTAACTCGTTTGATGGATTATCTGCGGATTAAGATAAACCCGCAAATGGCATTCACATAGAAGAACTTACTTATTGTTTGTTAGTATATAGTAAAAGAGAATCCGAGCCAAATAATCCTTCAGGAGATATAACATGTGCCTCTAATCAACTTGCTTTTCCTTAATAGCAATCCGATAGTGTGGATGTGGTTCCAGCTGCCACACCCCGAAGTACCGTGCAAGGACACCATTACTGATTAGCAACGTGCTAGCCATTAAGTCTTTCACTTTTCTTTTACTTGTTTCCCAGTACGGCCATAATTTATTCTACTTTCGAGTTTAATGTCGCCACTAACTCTGCCTTGTTTGCTTCTATACCCTTCTGAAATCTCGTCGTACGGGCTGTGAAATGTAATCGATGAACTACTCCCTTAACAGGGTAACTATGCCAAAGTGGCACAAATCCTTAAAAATATGTATATTCAATTTAAAGGTAACTTGCAATATATATGTATCGATCGTGCATAATTTTTTTTAACGTTATTTACTGTTTAGCGAATATGAAAATTCGCTTTGCAAAAGGTTTAAAAGGTCGATTGGTGTGTTACGTGGTGTTACTCATCCTTCCAAATTAATATTTAATTTTATTAATTGCAAATTTAATTTCATGAAACAAAATTTAAAGATAAACAGGTAGATCTTTTTTTTCTTGTTTGCTTTGTTAATTTGTTCATTTTTGGAAATTTTTATCATTATTTTTATAAACTGATCTTTTTTAAAGTGAAATTAGAATTTTCCATAATTTTAACAAAATAATTTATGTATAGAATATAATTTATAAATATACTATAAACATATATGTTATATAATTTTAACCCAATCAATTTTTATTCTTTTCCAAAAATTAATTATTAAAAAAAATAATAATAATAAAGTATATTCTCGTCACATAACATTTTAAAAAAAAAAGTTCAATTTTTGTATTGAATTTTTCACAAAATATTTTTTTATTAATTCTTAAAATTTGCCTTCCTTAAGGATTTGACTTGCAAGAGAGGTAATGTTTATTATATATTTATAAACATTCTCAAAGTTTATTTTATCACTTATTCTAGTAATTTTCTTACATTTATATTTTATTAAATTAATAGAATGAGAACAAACGTTGTATTTTGCAAAATTGATGAAAGGATAAAAGTTAAATCTAAAAGAAATAAATTAAAAGAAATCGAATCCTTTCAAGCAGAATCGAATGTTGAATTTTAAATTTCAATCAAACGAGTTAAGAAAGAGATAAGTTTCTCGACAAATATCCAATTCATAGTGGCATTTCATTGATGGAAACAATTACTTAGAACAGGAAAATAAACGTAATTATCAAGAAACACGACGTGAACACACTATAAGGTAAGGATTAACCTTAAAGACAAAACAAATTCAAGCAGCCAGATTCTCTCTCTCTCTCTCTTTCTCTTTCTCATCCTTTCAAAACTTAATTGATTCTCTTCTGGAACATCAAACGCGAATCGAATACTTAAAAAGAGAAAAGTAATCCTATTTCTAAAACTTGAAAGTGTAACCATTTCTCTTCGACTTATCGGAAAATGAATTATTCTATGTTATTTTTTTGAATTGTATAAAATTGATGTAGCTCTTTATAGGTTAATTGTTGGCGTGCAACCTTTACCAAATCGTTTGAAACCGTCTATCCATAAAATTTTCCAAATGATAACTACTAAATATAGGGATTCTCTTCATCAAGTGGGATGTGTTTTACTTCTATATAATGGATGATATTCTGCATATAATCAATAAGTTAGCGTTTATAAAACTCCTACAAAAAAAAACTAGACTCAGTTAATACTTTTTTTTGACATTTTTTTAGATAAAGTAAAAATATTTAAAAAAAAAATAATAAGAAAAAGTTACACAAGAGTGCATAAGTTCTAAATTAGATTTTTAAATAAAGAAATTGAAACTTTGAAGGGAATAATAATAATAATAAAAAAGGCAATATTTCATAACTAGTTTCTAAGTTATGTCAATAAAAAGAATAGGAGAAAAATTATTAATAAACGAAAAGTATTTATGTTGTATAAGTCAGTGTGATGATGATAATACACTTTTTACATTACGAATTATTTTGGGAAGAAGCCAGAAATTTTTTTCCCCTCATAAAATAGGGAAGATGTGCATAAGTGCAGTTCGGTAATTTCTGTAGAGATCTATAAAACACGCAAAACATTTTCGTTTACAAAAAATTCTTTTAAGTTTTCAATAAAAATTCTTACAGTAAATTGATTAATTTTATCACCCTGACAAAGAAAAAGTTTAAGTTTTTGGATGCTGAGGAATTTTCATAAAAAATAACCTATATTTTTTTGTTTTTTTTTTAAAGAAAGAAGTTGTAAGTGTAGCAAGAGAGATTTTCTTGGGTTAGCTTAATTTATAATAAATATAGGAAAGTGATAATTTGCCATCAATNGAAATTTTTATTTTATAATATTTCTATCGAAGAAAAATAAATAAAATAAAATAAAAAATATAGAAAAAATATTCGCTCAAAAATGTTATTTGTCAAAATCTAAGAATGTTTCATCATAAGTCTATAAAAAAAAATTTCAAACTAAATTGATAGAGAAAGTTGCTAAGCCAGTTTCTAAATATGTTATCTATCTTCGAAAATTGGCATTTTTAAATTTTACTGGTGACATGGTAAAAATATAATCTACTGAAATATGACATACGAGCAGTTTTAAACTTCAACATGACTTTTTTTTTTTTTTTTTAACGAGGGAGGAAAAGTATTGAAGTCAACAAGTTCCATTGCTGACGTCGGTGTTCTTCCTCCTTCATTTAACACACCTTTTTTTTTTTTTTAACTAGTAGAAGAATAATTTAAAAGAATACACAAAAATATTCATTTTAGTCTATACGTAAAAAGGATATAAATGAGAAACGATAACATTCATTTAAATTAAGATTAATAATGCAAGTTCACAAGTAATATTTTAACAAAGAATAATGCATCGGAGATTAAATGTTCTGTGTGTGAATTGCATATATGCAAATTAATTAAATTGCTGGTAAAATTGTAGATTTTTGTATGTATATATTAATGGAGAATATCGTGGAAATTCAGATTAATGTATAAAATTTAATTAACCGAAAGAAAATAATATATTGTCTTTTTATAAAATTATAAAAATTAAGAAAAATAATATAGTATATATTAAAAGATGTTCTTTCAACTCTCAATATCTATACTATTAATTAAATATTAAAATTTTTAAAAAGCTATTTACAATTTAAATTAAAAAAAATTTTCTTTCATAAGCAAACAATCGATGCTCGTTTGAAAAATTACAGAATCGAAATTACAATTTTGAAATTTAACTTATTTAAACCGAATTAAAGAAGACAAAGAACAATTTTCAAAATATCTAGAACCGTTATATTCTTGAATATTGTAAATCTATATATATATTTGGTAGGAATTTTTTGAAATTTCAAAACATGAAGCAGATAAGCAGCGTGACAAGAATCAGGAATGACATAAGAAAAAAGAAGGATGCCAATCGATTGATTCTGATTTTCTGGAATCTGTAAAATCCTAGAATCCGAATTATCCTCATTTGTAATCAGTGAGGAATGTGAAGAAATATTTTATATAGTAAAAATCAATTTCTGCCACCTTAAAATATACTCGATGCAGTATTTTTATCAGTCGTTATTTACAATCGTTCTATACTTTATAACAACTAAATTATTTTGTATATATTACAGTAATTTTTATGTCGTAAAATACGACATAATTTAAAATTTGCAAGAATTATTTTGCATTTCGTATATTTAACTTAATCATTCAACGAAAATCGTAACGCAGAACTAATAACTGCTTATCATTATTCAATAAGGGTAACGTTAACGTAACGTGTTGTTACGTTTATTCAACGTTAAATGAATAATATAACACATCTCTTATTATTATAATTAATATTAAAGAGAGGAGAGAGTAGAGAGAGAGGAGAAAAAACAAAAAAAAATTGTACTGATTAATTAATAACATTTATAATATCTGTATTAACTTAATTCGTGGGTAGTATTAATTAAATTAACAAGAAAAAAAAAGCGCTTTTCATTTAAATAATCTTCTTCTTCACAATGGCAATTCATTATCAAATACTTAAAAACTTAAGCTTATTTTATTTAAATATTAATTTTCAATTAATTAATTAACTTCAAATTATGGTTTATGTGCAGTGTAAGATTAATATCAATACAGAATTTAAAGAAATAAACACCTTCATTATAAGATATAATTAAATATACAGTATATCTTTTTTAGGACTTGAAGAAAGCACATGCCAGTTTCTAGCAAAGATTATTCTTTTTTTATTTTAAAAATAAAAAGTACCTTTTATCAGATTTAAATATCAATTTATCTAATTCTTTTAGAGTTTCACAATCTTCAATAAATAATTTTTTTTTTAAATATTTATTTTAAAAAGTAACCAGTAGATCTCAATCTACAGATTGAGAGTAAAATTCTTTAATACTTTTTTTTTTTTGTAACTAATTTTAAATCTTTTATTGAGGATTTCAGAAACCGGATATAAAAGGATATAAAGTAACTAATCTAAAAAAAAGTAATATAAGTAAAATATAAAGCTCAAAGAATCCCATTTTTGTAAGAATTGGAGTGAATGATACAATTGTTGATCCAGCATTTTTATATTTCCCGCATGGATGAGACAAGAAATAAATAGTTACAGGAAATCTAGAAACTACTTTTACGAATTGTTATTGTCTATATATATATATATATATGATTATTATAAAAAAAAT
>NW_019384661.1:542915-550911 GCF_000671375.1 Centruroides sculpturatus | reverse complement strand
GAATATCTTACATTGTGGCACGACTAATAAGAAGAAAACAGCCAAATCCAAATAAGCTGATAGAGTAGTAACTGGATACAAAAAAGAATAAGAAGAAATTTCGGATTTATGAGGTAATCTCAGACTAGTTTTGCCAGTCGTTACACAGTACGGACCTAAAGAATTCTATTACTTCGTCATGCAGAATCTGACGTTGCATGCTCAGCATTTCTTGTCTCGTTGTGCACACCAGCATTGCACTGCTTAGAGAACTTTGTTGGAACCTGCTATAAAAATTATTTTCGTACAAATTCAAATTTAACAGGAGAAAAAATAATAATAATAAAGTATATTCTCGTCACATAACATTTTAAAAAAAATGTTCAATTTTTGTATTGAATTTTTCACAAAATATTTTTTTATTAATTCTTAAAATTTGCCTTCCTTAAGGATTTGACTTGCAAGAGAGGTAATGTTTATTATATATTTATAAACATTCTCAAAGTTTATTTTATCACTTATTCTAGTAATTTTCTTACATTTATATTTTATTAAATTAATAGAATGAGAACAAACGTTGTATTTTGCAAAATTGATGAAAGGATAAAAGTTAAATCTAAAAGAAATAAATTAAAAGAAATCGAATCCTTTCAAGCAGAATCGAATGTTGAATTTTAAATTTCAATCAAACGAGTTAAGAAAGAGATAAGTTTCTCGACAAATATCCAATTCATAGTGGCATTTCATTGATGGAAACAATTACTTAGAACAGGAAAATAAACGTAATTATCAAGAAACACGACGTGAACACACTATAAGGTAAGGATTAACCTTAAAGACAAAACAAATTCAAGCAGCCAGATTCTCTCTCTCTCTCTCTTTCTCTTTCTCATCCTTTCAAAACTTAATTGATTCTCTTCTGGAACATCAAACGCGAATCGAATACTTAAAAAGAGAAAAGTAATCCTATTTCTAAAACTTGAAAGTGTAACCATTTCTCTTCGACTTATTGGAAAATGAATTATTCTATGTTATTTTTTTGAATTGTATAAAATTGATGTAGCTCTTTATAGGTTAATTGTTGGCGTGCAACCTTTACCAAATCGTTTGAAACCGTCTATCCATAAAATTTTCCAAATGATAACTACTAAATATAGGGATTCTCTTCATCAAGTGGGATGTGTTTTACTTCTATATAATGGATGATATTCTGCATATAATCAATAAGTTAGCGTTTATAAAACTCCTACAAAAAAAAACTAGACTCAGTTAATACTTTTTTTTGACATTTTTTTAGATAAAGTAAAAATATTTAAAAAAAAAATAATAAGAAAAAGTTACACAAGAGTGCATAAGTTCTAAATTAGATTTTTAAATAAAGAAATTGAAACTTTGAAGGGAATAATAATAATAATAATAAAAAAGGCAATATTTCATAACTAGTTTCTAAGTTATGTCAATAAAAAGAATAGGAGAAAAATTATTAATAAACGAAAAGTATTTATGTTGTATAAGTCAGTGTGATGATGATAATACACTTTTTACATTACGAATTATTTTGGGAAGAAGCCAGAAATTTTTTTCCCCTCATAAAATAGGGAAGATGTGCATAAGTGCAGTTCGGTAATTTCTGTAGAGATCTATAAAACACGCAAAACATTTTCGTTTACAAAAAATTCTTTTAAGTTTTCAATAAAAATTCTTACAGTAAATTGATTAATTTTATCACCCTGACAAAGAAAAAGTTTAAGTTTTTGGATGCTGAGGAATTTTCATAAAAAATAACCTATATTTTTTTGTTTTTTTTTAAAGAAAGAAGTTGTAAGTGTAGCAAGAGAGATTTTCTTGGGTTAGCTTAATTTATAATAAATATAGGAAAGTGATAATTTGCCATCAATATTTCGTACGCTAATTGAGCACCCTGACAAAGAAAAAGTTTAAGTTTTTGGATGCTGAGGAATTTTCATAAAAAATAACCTATATTTTTTTGTTTTTTTTTAAAGAAAGAAGTTGTAAGTGTAGCAAGAGAGATTTTCTTGGGTTAGCTTAATTTATAATAAATATAGGAAAGTGATAATTTGCCATCAATATTTCGTACGCTAATTGAGCAACCCAAGAAGATGGCTTCGATGGTTATTGGTTGACGAGAAACCAAACACAACTTCTTTCTTTTATCAAGCTGACGGAAAATTTATGCTAATCGTGTCTCGACTCTCATCTTACAGGTTCCTTCATCATTAATATCCATCTAACGAACCAAGAAGTTTGACATGGCTCTAAAAGAACGTAGATGATTCGAAATTTTCTGCACATCAAACCAATATTTTTTTCCACCCCTCTTAAATTATTCTTATCTGTGTTATAAATTGATAGAATCAGTAGATTCAAATGGCAAATTTTAGTGTGATTTATCTTCTTTTACATCTTAACAATGCCTGAAATTTTAAAACTATTTTTCGAGTGCTGTTGAATTAAGTTCTTTAAGTGAGTTGTATTTTAAAGTGTATTTTTCGATTTCTGCATTAGTTGTAAAGTAGATGTATTGAATTAGAAGACGATCGTAACCATTTACAGATGTATCATTCCATAATGAAGTGTTAGTTATCGTACAAATGTTTTAAAAATTGTAAATCGTAAAGAGATAATTTATCAATGCACAGAACTTAAGATTCGAGTAGGACAGTTGCATGAGAAGAGATAATAAAACAAGAAGAGACAGATCCAGATGGAAATTTCTCTTCTGGGCTGATCTTTACACACAGAAACGTTAATTTAGTATGCTTCATTTAATGGAAGCAACCTAATGGAGTGTGCATGTTCCACACTAACACGTACCTTAATGTAATTGTAGGCATCTTGTCTTTAAAAGAGGACAAATCGTCAGCAAAAGAAAAACTTATATTAAGAGTAGATAAAAGATTTTTACAAACCTCTTTTGTGTTTTATAAAGTCGTTTCTCGAAGCATTAAACTCTAATCGCAACACGTTGTAGCAATACAGATGGGAATTGTTTAAATGCTATTTTCGAATGAAATTTTTTAGCTAATTCGATCAAGTAGACCCATGAGTATAACAGCATCATTGTCCTATTATTTCATTAAAATCTAGTTTTATACTGTTCAACGTTTAAATTCGTGACTAGTTTCTAAGAAATAAACGTTCCAATGTTTTAAAATAAATGAGAAAAGTCTAAAAAATTCGATTACCTTACGACCATATCTTTTTTTCACAGTTTAAACTATTTTTTTACTGTTTCTCTTGCGTAACTAAAGCTGGAAATCTTGCACCACACCTATAAACCCCCCCCGAAGATCTTATCTATATGTAGACTGTTAGGTGTGGTGCTTGATTTCTGGTCTGAGTTTGTTGCAGTGATGAAGGAAAAACTTTACTTGACAGCTCACCCATCAACTATCTTTCGATATTTTTTCCACGAATAAATTTTGTCAACTTCAATTTATTTCCTAGAAATATATTGACACGAGTTGCGTCATATTTTATATTTATTTTGTCTCTTTTAATTTACACTTTTTCATATCTAAAAATTTGACATTTGAAATATATTTTGTTTTTTCAATATAAAAAAATTCAGAGTCGATAAATGTAGCCTATTTTTGTTTTATTCTTCATATTTATGATTAATTTACAGACTAATCTTGTTGCCAGTTAACAGATCTAACAATTAATCACGAAGAGTTCTTTTAGCGATTCAATAGTATATGAAAACTATTTGTATCAATAAGATATGGCATCAGAAGATGTCACAACGTCCTATTGATGTTATCAAACCTTCCTAACAACATTGCAAAGGTGCAGTCGCTGCGGGTCATCAGAGTTGCTACTCTGGAATTTCTGTTTTGAAAGATTGTTAATCATCATCATCGTAACAGGTCTTAATAAATAACATTCGTAATACTTCTTCGAAGCATTGAAGAGTGTTAAAAAAAGAGTAGATGATCGATTGCATTCATACGGAGGTAGAATGAGATGTTAGTACAGTATCTGATGGAGAGCAGCTGGTACTCGCTAGTACAACGATTTGTCGGTTCTCTAAGAGAACAATCTAACTTTTGCAGGCACACGTGTTCCTGGTACAATGTCATTTTATCTATTTTACGAGATAGATAAATGTGAAAACGTGATAGTTTTCACCCAAACTTGTTTCGAACAATCTATGGCAGTTTGTCAGTTGATTCTTGCTTAAATTTTGGTTATTGTAGCAATGTAACCATCAAGGAAAACATTACAGAAACAACAATAATTTATTTAAAACATTAACAAAAAAAGTTCACAGTTTTATTACTTTTATCACAAAAATTTATTTAAAAAACTATGTAAATAACTAATTGAACATTATGTTATGAAAATCATTAGACTAGAACACTAATTTAATAGAATTTTTTAAAGTGTGAACTTTTGGTTGTAAGAATTTTATTACAATATTTAATGTTATATACAATTAAATATACAATAGAAATTATGGACAAACTTTATTTTCATTTTCTTTAATTGTCCTCCAAGTTTCCAGAAGAGAAAATAAAGATTTAGGCTAATAAAAACTCGAACTTCGTTTAAAGACACAGTATTTATATATCTTTAGAACAAAAGTATTTCTGTTTATAGTTCCAATAGAATTTATGAAATCTTAATATCCAAACAATGGAATTCAGAAGGATAAGAAAAAAAAAAGAATTGTCTCCATTTTTGCCGGAGGTATAAAAGTTTTCTATCATAAACATCAAAGTTTTCATAAAACATGAACGTTGTAAACAAATAATATCGTTGTAAAAGCATCAACAAATATATATTTTGTTATTTATGATTTGTTTAATTACTTGATAAAAGAATTTTTCGTGTCATAACAATCCAAACTAATAACAACTTCGTGTCTGTTATTATTGTCATTGCACTAAATTTATCGAAAAAAATAAGAGAAAATAAAGATGTGAAAGAGTTTTGTCGATCGATAATGTCAGAAGAGAAGATAAATATCAAGAAAAGTTACATAGTGCAGAGAAAAGTTGAATGCTAGATGAGAAGAGGCACGATCTTCTGGCTCAGTAATGGAGAATGCATGTTACATATATATGGAAACCAAGGTCCCGTAAACAGAGTTCTATTCGAAAGTATAACAAATAAGCCGAGGGAATGGAAGGCACTTTATATACAAATAGAGAAATTTGATATGAAGTGACTTGATAAAGAAAAAAAAATGGCAATATTCCTGATTCTAAATCGCATACGACAGCACTTATACTTATTAGTAACGTCATAAAGTTAAGAGTAATTAAGAAGATATCATCTTTTTCATTGGATATTTGGAATTTAATTGAATTTATATGTATATAGTCCTATGTGTGTCCTCCCATTTTCAGGATGAAATATTTTTATAAGATATATATATGATAAATTTTAAGTGTATAACGAAATCATAACAGGAAAGGAGTTTAAAAAAAAGAGGGGGATGAATGTACAAGTGGTAAAAATGAAGTCACAAAATGTCGAAATAATGTGTCAGTGGAGAGGATTATACAAACTAGAACATGCCGTAAATTTAAAGATGGCTTCTTACGGTCCAACTTGTCGCATCATTTAAATTTATAGCCCATCCCCGGCGCGATAAGTGCAAATATCAAAGCATTTTTTGATAGCGAGGAGATGTCAGTATAATGAATAGAAATGGCATCTCTCTACCAATTTACGACCTAAAACGACTTCTTGTCACGAGGAAAAAGTATTTGTTCATGCATCGGAAGATATTTACAGTAAGATTAACATCCATCTACATTAATAGATGCAGCTGTGCAATATTCATTTTATCACGAGTCGATTTTTGAATATTTGGAAAGAAGAAGAAGAGGAAAAAGAAGAAAGGAAAAAAAAAGAGCAAAGATGCTGTTCGTTCAACCGAGTGGATTTACTTTGTCTGGAGAAAGGATACATCTTATCACATATTTAGTAAAGCATTAATAATAATAAAATAAATTCCTCGAGGGTATAACTGTAGACCAATTTTTGTCATTGTATATGAAATAAATTGCAAAGATTCTGATAACATTTTTGACAGTGATGAGTCAGAAAGCTGATTTGGACGTGTCTTTTCTTTACTTTTGCATTTTCCCCCAAGGAAATGTAATTAGTTTGCTCAGCAGGTGATGAATTAGCAAGTTTAGTTTTTCTCTTTTATTATAGTTTATATATTACTTATGTTCCTCTTCGTCTGTCTTAATTAACTTTTCTATTCTCCGTCTGCAAAGTTTATTATCAATAAAAACAAGATTCTAATCACATAAATTACTCTGAAAGATGATTAGATATTTTATAAGTCGTAGAATTTTAAACCTTGTTTATAAATACATAAAAAAATTTCCTGACTTTACATCACGATACAAATTAAAATTTATAATTATTAAATACGTTTTTTACACCTTTCTTGTGTTTTTTTTTTACTTTAAAATATAAGAAAATATTCATTAATACAAAGATTGTCTAAATCCTAAAATCATTCGATTTTATACATTAAAAAAAAATGCCAAATTTCATCGACTTCTATATCTATCTTAACATAAAAAAAAGTATTTAAATTACTTTTTTTTACAGATCTAAATCGAATTTTACGCGAAATAACGTTAAATATATTCTATAATAGTATGTGAAATGTTATTAAATCGTGTTTACTATTCCAAATTTCAAGAAAAAGAAAAAAAAATTCACTTTTATACACGATCCAAAATGGAATATCTTACATTGTGGCACGACTAATAAGAAGAAAACAGCCAAATCCAAATAAGCTGATAGAGTAGTAACTGGATACAAAAAAGAATAAGAAGAAATTTCGGATTTATGAGGTAATCTCAGACTAGTTTTGCCAGTCGTTACACAGTACGGACCTAAAGAATTCTATTACTTCGTCATGCAGAATCTGACGTTGCATGCTCAGCATTTCTTGTCTCGTTGTGCACACCAGCATTGCACTGCTTAGAGAACTCGACTCCGAATCTTTTTCAAGAAACAATTTTTTTTTTTTAAAAAAAGAGAAAATATATTACTACAAACTCCGAAAAAGATGAATTCTTAGTGTATATTTGGTAACTTGAATAAATTGCTGACGTTCGAATCAGAAATGGTCATCAATGTAAATAAAGAAAAATGTCAGCTTAATCCCTTTCGAAAAGGTAAAAAAAATTTTTTTGCTTTAATATCTAATATTTGCTTTAATAATTTACTTTATTTGAATTAAAGATTCGTTAAAATAAATAATTTTGAATTAATTTCTTTGCTTCATTTACTTCTTTACCATTGAAAAATATATGTTTTTGAGATATTATATGATTTAAAAAAAGCCTATAATGTATTCAAAAATCTATAAAAATCTAAAAGAATAAGAGAATTATGGTCTAAAAATCAAATTCCATCACAGAAAGGACCGTAATAAAGGGGAATCACAATGATTCACGGTCATATGGGTAATATATGGTCATTCTTAATATAAGCAGCATCTAAAAAATCCACAATATTTTTTTTTAGATGACGCTCATAGAAAGAATGTTAATAAAGGAATGCCACAAAGACCCATCTATGGTCACATGGACGACATAGATTTTTTTTTTTTGGACGTGTCTATAAATGTGTATTCTTGGAATCTTTTAAAGCCCAAATGACCGATGTTATTTCCGATTGAAAGCATTTGAGAGATCGAAGAGACATCGAGATATACTTTAGAAGAAGGAAGATACCACGAAACCAAGTTACTAAAATATCCGAATGGGATGTTTTATGTCACTGACATCAAGAAGAAGAAGAAAAAAAAAAAATAATAATAAAATCCGAAGATATATAGTCAACAAAGAAGTCTCACCATAGTTTGATTTAAAGTCATTTCACATACAATATACCTCGTATAATCTTCCAAAAAATTCATGTTAAAATATATTAATAAATTTTTAGACAAATTTAAACTATTTAAATTATTATTTTATTAAAAAACATAAAGGAAAAAAAACCTTCAAAAAAAAAA
>NW_019384661.1:529749-542190 GCF_000671375.1 Centruroides sculpturatus | reverse complement strand
AAAAAAAAAAAAAAAAAAAAAAACACATTTCTATAGCAATTATTTTGATAAATTATTTATTTAATTATATTCAAAATTCAAAGCTTTTGACTAGCATTTTGTTCAATTTTTTTTCGTAAATAAAACTGTACAAAAAGTTTTCCTCTTTAACAATTAAAAACGTGTTTAAAAAATCGAATCGTTAGAGATAAATGTTCAGACAAACGAACGGGCTACGTAAAAAAAAGTAAGTCTTTCAGACTTTTTTAAATATTTATCATGTTATTTAAACGTCAGAAACACAAGTTTGAGTATCTCGAAGTAAGTTTTAATTAAATTTAAACATTAAATTCTCGAGAGCAGACAATTGTTTAAAATTTGGCACCAGTTTTATATCCTAATTTAGTACAAGAGATTGAAATCCATAGACGAAAGATGCTTATCTTCGATTCGATCCGCTTTAAAATTCCAAAAAGATATTTCTAAACTTAGCACATTTCATTGGTGGCACAACGATTAATGATCCTGTGAATAAGAAAAATTGTCACGGGTTCTTATATCCCCCCTTAAACTATGATAAGTGTCTCCATCTGGTGTAAAAATGCTAGATTTTCAGATTGGGTATTGTATAAACCGTTCACCACCACTTGTATTTAGAAGAGGAGGAAAGAAAGAAGTGTTAAGTAATTGGAAAGGATAAGTAAAGAAAAACTCGTTTAACGAATTAAGAAAGATAAAGTAGATGTATAATAAACAAGAAAAATTAAATGAAACAAATTAGGAAAAAGAATTGACGAGCCAATTAACGAAAAGGTAGGAGATGGAGGAAGAGATTTTGTTGAACAACCACGAAATGTTGTTAGGAAGGAACAGATGGAGAAAATGGAAGGGAAGTGGCAATAGAAATTGGCACCGGCGACACGAAGTAATACAATTTTTCCTAACAGTTCGTGAGAATCGAGAAAACTAGACCGGAACAAATCCAGGATCCACCATGTAAATCCTTTTGAATGGTATCTCGTCAAGGAAAAGGGGCAAAAGAAGGGGAAAAAAACGAAGAGTATCGTATTTGCATTTCATTTTCTGCCAACGACATTCTGTTCTTCGGATTTAGATACAAACTATTGTGTCCTTCATTCTGAATCTGATCATATTTCGCTGGCGGAACTACTACTAATTTTATTTTATATTCCCCCCACTCTTCTTTGCTAGAAATAGGCGATCACGTCGAGGAAGCAATAACGCAATGTCACTCGAACAAAATTTCGTTTCTTGGACAAAGATTCGGATCAACTACACAAAAGGACGATGGAGTAGACTAGCCATTTTCTGAGGTCACGTTTTCGTTAGATGGCAATAGACTTTTTCACTTCTCTATTCCCACTATCGAAAAGCATGGATGATCTGTCTTCAACAGAATATTTATCATTTTAATAAAATGAAGATTCGATTTACAATAAAGATATATATATATATATATATGTATACATAAATATGATATACTTGACATCAATTGATATATTCGAAAGCCTCTTAGAACTCTTCCATGCCACAAATTTGTACATAAAAAAAGGCCGATTTTTAAGTGACAACATCAATTCGATCCATCAAAATCTTGTATCTGAGCGTAACAAATCTTTCAGTTTTGCATTAAAATTCGATATTTGAATTTAAATTTAAAATAAAATCTATTTTAATTAACAAATATAGAAAATATTCATGTTTTTTTTTACTCTAAAATATACACACATTTATCCATGGTGATTCACTTTACAGTACTGTAAAATTAGGACTTTTCGAAGAAAATTTGACTTATAAAATTTAATTTTTTTTTCTATTATAAGTAATAGAAAAGATATAAAAAATTGAGTGAATTATATATTAATTGTATTTTTCTTTATAAATAAATTAAATAATATAAAAAATGATAAGAATATAAACTACACTTCACTAAATAAATGACTTTGAAATTAATTATTCAGTTCGAATTTGCGAAATTTTTTATATTTTTTTTGAAGAAAACCTTTGAATCATTCCTCGATAATTAATTTATATTTTAGAATTTATATTCATTTATTAATTTTTTATGTAGAATTTTCTATAGTTAAAAAGTTGTGCCATTCGATGCATTTTGTTAATTCATATATTACTTTTTAAAAAATTTAATCTAGTAGAATCGATTTCTTGGTTTTTACTTTTTTTTTCGTAAATTTTAAATGAAATTTCTAATAAATATTAATTAAAAATAATTATTTAAGCTAAAAATAATATAAACTTAATTACGCAAAAAAAAAACTGTACACATCAACTACATAATTAAGTTTAAATTTACGCAAAAAAAAGAAGGCAAAATATTTTTATTAATTAATAATACTTTCATTAATTGCTTCACGTATGAAGGAATTTTATTTCGCATCATTTATTTATTCTAAGGGGGAAAAAAATTATAAAAAATTCAGTAAAGAAAGAAAACTGATTCAAAAATTACGAACAAATTAAAAAGCAATATAAATCATTTAATAATTCTATTTATTCTGTAAAAAATCGTATAAAAACTTATTATTTATTTTATTATCAAAAAGAAACATATTTAATTATCCTTTCAAATAAAAAAAATAACAACATATTTTTAAATGCATAATTTATGTTTCAATTATCATAAAAATAATATAAAATATTCCAATAAAATTGATATAAATGGTTTTAAAAATCATAAAATAAACATAATTTATTTTAAATCTATTTAATATTATAAAATTATGCAGATTTAGATGGAAAAAACTTTTAAAAAATCAATATAAATCATTGGTAAACGTTAAAAAAAAGTCTTAAAATTTATACAAATTCTTAAATTACCGATAAGATAAAAGAATTTTTTTAAATAATTTTTTTAGATAAATTTTATATATTTTATCATTCAAAAATTTCGATAAATAGGATATTTTATAGGATAGATAACAATAAACATTTAAGATGGACCATGGCACAGATTTTCCAAAAACATACAATGTGCGTAAATCTATCCAAATGCCCACATCATCAGAAAAGATAGGAAAAGCGTGGAATGCATCGTTTAGTCACAATAAAATACATGGAAAAGTGAAAACAAAATTACAATAATACAAATAGGAATATCAGAAATCGTCTCAATAGAAATTTTTACATTTCTACACGAAAAATCCCCCCCCCCAAAATAAAAAATATAAGTAGTTTATCGATAAATACAATAGTTTTCTACAACTGTGAGTATTGATAAGATATAAAAGTAATACTTTTTAATTAAAAATTATATAGATTTATTATTTATTTTCATCAGATAAGAATATGTTTTAGGAAAATTTATAATACAGAATTATATAATTGAAAATTTGATAAGAAAGATATTCGATTTTTCTTTTAGAAAATTTATAAATATAATAATACCTCCAAACGAGTTATATAATATAGGTTTATTTACTTATTAATGGTAAAAATATGAACGTAATTTTTACAAAAACTCATAGAAACCAATTCTGAAAGCCGCAAATTCTGTAACTTAATAATAAATTCATATCAAAATATTTTAGAATAATAATGTTATATAATATATATATATTTGTATATAGATTATTTATTCATAACGGGGTTTAAAGTAACAAATTACCGTGTCGAACTAGCGAGTTGGGTAGACGTTAACATGCGAGTGTAATGAATAAATTTACGTGGAAAGGGATGAAGAAAAGTTATTAGTCGCATTCCATCATAAACATAGAATGCAATTTGTAACAAAGTCGATGGAAGAACATAATCTAAATCAGCAGGAGTGTGCAGATATTTTTGGTTGGAGCAATCGGATCGAAGCATCCTCTAGAGATTTCAATTTACATTGATCGAACGATAACGGGCGTGTCTCAGTTTGGGTACGACAATCCATAGGACAAACACGACAATAGAAGCCAAGAAGTCAATCCCTAGCTAAATGGCACACCGGAGCCGGATAAATATTTATGATGATGGCACGTGAACGAATGGGGATACGAGAATGGGATGAGTTATGGAACTTTTTAACATTTTAACCGCTGACAAACGAGTACGGACAAACTATGAATAAATAATAACACCCACGCTAACAGTTTAAAATGGCGATAAATCAACGTCGTCTGTGCACAGACGTACTGTACGTTAATACAAAACGTACAGACATACGTACAGACACATCGCGCGCGCGGTGGTAAGAGATGATGCAATTTATATTCCAAGCGAAAAGACATCAAGATGGTTTCTCTCTCTTCAATCTGAATCCTATATACTTTGCACAGAGTGGCTCTTCTGTAAATCAGTATTAGATTTTGGATGGACGTAGATAAGTGCTGCCCATGTAAAATATAGATGATGATGCTCCGAGTGTAATATCGAAGCCTTATATTCCACGAATGCATTTTATTGTCTGCAGGTAGATCAGACAGAGGTAGAAACATCAACGTATTCAACCACGCTATTTGCTGATTTTTTTCTACTTTTTCTTTATATATATTTTTTTTAGCTTTTCTTAAAAGTTAATTTTTAAATCGCAACATGATCTTGTTTCCTTTCACTACCGTAATTCCCAAAATGGCACCAAAGTTTGCTAGTTCCTTAAAATAATGCCAAGTCGTTTCTGAGTAAAATGCATCATTGTAATTTCAAGATAAACACAGAAATTGTCATTTAGTAATGAATATAAGTATAAAAAAAAAAGTGGGATTTAGTAATCTCTGAAGATAAAAAATTGGCAATCAGCAATATTCACAGATAAAAAATTGGATTTTAATAATTTCCAATGATAAGTAAAAATCGAGCATTTACATACTTTTAAGATATATATATATATATATATATATTCATTTTCTAATGAACTAAATGGAAAACAGCAATGTATAGAGGATATTATTCTACTAGTTTTACCAATAAATGTGCTGATTTCTAACTTAAAAAGATATTACAATAGATAGGGCTTCATTTGAATTCTGGTCATTTCATTCTCATATACATTTTTTTTTATCCTGTTAAAAAAAAAAAGCAATTGTCGCTGTCTTTTCACAATGATAATTATAGTACTTTTACAAGAAAATGGTAATTTAAATATTATGCCAATCCGATTTTTCAAACGAATGAATATCAGATTATAATCATTCGTGAGTAGAATGACAAGCAACAAAAACGAAAACACATAAACTATTGGAATTGATAATAAACTCCATTTATTATAATAATTACATTATCATTCCACTTATATATTTTGTACAAACTTATTGTGTACGGTATTATAATTTACAAGACGATTAATTTCGATTTAAATAGTAAAAATGAATTATTTAGTAAACTTCCTTATAATTTTACTTGATTTACATATTTTTAATAATTTTATTATTTATTAAAATTCATTTTAAAAAAAATTAAGGTAATTTCATTTTCTATTACCTTTATTATTGTGAATTTTATAAGTGACGATAAATCAATCAAGTTATATTATTTTTATTTACTTCTTTTGCATATTTATAGATTTATTCCTATCTTTGTTCATATTTCATGTTACTCGTTACGTCCAATAATAATAGTTTATCTGTTTTATAACCAGTTCAACGTCCGTAACAGCCACACTGTAGATTTGATATCTAACAGCATTAACTCCAGATACTCTATCGTGTCTATAATTTATGATTCTGTTATTTATCTTTTTTGTTATTTATTTATGTTTTTTTCTTTATTTTTCTACATTATCATATATATTCAGTCCATCCATATAATTTGTGCTATGCGAAAAAGTCGCCTTCTGTTTATTATTCTAGTATAACTTAGAAAAGTTTTAAGTTATGGAGGATCATTGGGATCAATATCACATATATTTCAGTCTAGAAAATAGTTNTATAATTTTTTTTTAAAAAAAGATAAAATAATATAAAATTCTTGGAATAAACAAAATAATGGAAGTTATGATAGCGAAAAAATTTTCTGAAACTCCATATCATTCGATTTCCATTAAGAAATGATATGCATATTATGTTATGTGCATATGTATGACGTTCTTCTAGCAGCTGTCAGGCATGCAGAGAATATGACAGTAAGTCGACAGAAACGAAGACATCCCAATCAATAGCACAGCATGAAGGAGTCTCAGTTCCAAGAAAAATTGCTGCTGAGACTTCATACAGATCAAGAAGTCATTTACTCATTGATTTTTCATAAAACCACATTAACAAAAATATAACGATTATCTATGAAAATTATTCGATTTAATGTTTATATATAATTAAAAACGCTATGTAAAAATATAGAAAAACTTGTTAATTTCTAGATAAAAATTAAGAAATTAATTAATATAAACGTTCGTAATCAATTAAAACTACAATCTGCTGATAAAAATTGTTATTTTTCAAATTTTAAATTGAATTTCTAACAGATGAATACCTTACAGATCAAGTTCTTAAGCAATTGGAAAGGCAACCAATGACCATGGGATGAGAAAATGTAATAAATTCTCACGTGACCTACGGGGTTAAGTAGTACGATGGGTTAGGTCTAGTTAATTAGACGACAGAGTGGGCGAGGTCGGGGCCACCCACGTGTGCATTAAAGTCTCTATTTAATCCCAAGACGCGGTGATTAATGTTACGTCACGACCTTCCATTAATAGTCTCTACTACGTCCGGTAACATTACCATAGCTGCAAATATTATACAATAATGGAAGAGATTTTGATTCGTGCAGAAAGTGATGCGCTGCAATGCCCCGCACCTTCCTGAATAATCCTTAATTTTCGAACGCACTAATAGCACTTGTTACACTCGTTAAACGTTAAGGTAATGATACACTGGCAAAAAAAATCGATCGTTTGTTTAAATTGTTAATTAAAAACCATTATATATCGATTGTGCTCAATAGGGAGTTTAATAAGAAGATTGCGCATTGTTGATCCAACCTGTTGTATGGAGTGTAAATAGAATAATAACGACAATAGAAAAGTATTTAGCAACTTACTAAAGTACACTGAATCAACTAAAAAAAAAAAAAACTTAAGTAAAGAGAACAATGACCAAACAGAGATAATGGCACAGCTTATCGTAAAGACCGGGCAAAAGTATCCAGCTGCTGCCACATCCATCAGATCGGACAGTATTTTTGGACTAAATTCACACATCAAACTCGAATACCCTCTTCTAGGCAAAGGATTTATTTCCAATTCCTGCAGACCTTATAGTTTCCAACAACGGTAATGGAGTTAGTGATATACTCCGATATTACCATAATGGACCATTGACGCTACCATACACCTGCTTTCGGACCGACACTATGAAGGAAAGGGTGGAGAGTTTGCATGACACAACTCATTTGTACGACATGCGAGCGACTAGAAAAGCCAATACCACTTGTCTGTGTGTCCACATAAATCATACCGTTAATGATTGCTTGTTTTGTTCGTTTGCTGCTGCAACAAAACCCTAAGAGACGTCAGACGTCCATGAAGTGGATGGAAAGATATCGACAGATTTCTCTTTCCTTCCTTAGCAGGTGATAAGTAATCTTTAATGAATTGGGAAATGCTACTAATGGAACAAACGTACAACCTCTTAGCACCACACGTGACTATGTTGTGTGTTGATGCTACTCTTCACTTTCGTTGCGTGAAATCACACTCTGTCGAGTAAGCCCCACGTAGACAAAAATGACCCTCTAAAATAGATTGTCCTATAAAACCATTATTTATGGATAGTGGATTCGGGACTTTTATAGCTCACTTACTTTTTATATTACTTTTTATCATCCTAATTAATCAGTAAACTACTGAAAAATTAATTTGTTTTCGTTAGAATACGTAGGGAATCGATAGACAATTAGTTTTTGGATAGCGTTAATTTCAATATGTTATTTTCATGGCTTTTGTTATAAATTCTAAAAAAAAATCTTTTGTTATTTAGGAAAGTAACCTGTGTATTATAATTTAAATAAAATTCTAAATCATAATAAACGGAGTTTANAAAGTGGAAATTCTATGTAGTTTTATGTAATTGATAATGGTGTTTAAAACTTGAAAAATCTTTGTAATAAAATATTTTGAGACTTAAAAAAATACCTATTTCATTAAATTTAGTGTGTATTAAATGAAAATGAATTATTAAAATGCATTTAAAGTGACTTCAAAATTGGAACTTCTGTTTCTCAATTGAGACTTTTTTTTTTTTCAATTTTTTAGCACTTATTTTATATTATAGATTCAAGTTATAAAAATTCATTTAACAAATTTTACTATATAATTATTGCAATAATAATTTTAATTTGAATTTTATATGTCTACATTTACCTAACAAATGATTCATGGTGATGTGAGCTTTATAAATAAATTAAAAACAAATTGCTTATAAGAAAATTTTTAAAATTTTGTTTATTAGGACTCATAAAATAAAATAATAGAAAGTCATTTTCATATTAAAAATTATTATTTTTGTTTCTAAAGTTTTTCTTATTTTAAAAATTCTTTCTAGGTGAATGACTCGTATATTTATAGTCTAGACATTTTCTCCTTAGTACAAAACTTATTCTGATCAGTAAAAACTGCTTCAAAATTAGTCATTTCATGCAGTGTTATAAGTTTAGTTGTCCCAGATTTAAAAATTTCCTTTATTTTATAGTATTTCTAAATTAAATTATTTATATTTATGTCCTTGATTTGTTTGTTGGTTAGAATTTGTTTGAATGTTGTAGGCAGGTCAGGGTTTCTGATGTATTGTTTTAAATGGTACAATTCGTTAGGCTGAACTAGTTCATCAAAAATAAACAAACTTTTGCTGCTGCAAGTACATTTAAAGCAAGAATAACAAGGAAATATTAATATGCTGGCAATGTTTAGGGAATATTCTTTGATTTCAGGTAAATACAATGTATTAAAAACTTGTTATTTTCAATAATTTAGATAATTATTCTTTTCAAATGCAAAGTAGAAATAAAAAGAAAAAAGAGGACCACGAGTGACAATGAAGGGAGCTTAAGTATGGAGTGCATTAAATAGTTCATTCACTTTCTATCAAGTTAAAGTTAAAACTAATTGTTTCCTATGCTAATTTTCCAAAGTAGAACCAAATGGAAGTCAATTGTGTGAAGGGAAGAATCTTTGAATACGTGAGGACGTGGTCTTGTTTTAATTATAGAGCTAACGAGGATTAATAAAGTATGCATAGGATGTGCTCGTTTCGTGTCCTTTGCCAATGTAAATACTTTTATAAAAGAAAAGAGAGATTCCTGACAAATCCGTTCAAATTTTTTTTTATATATAAACCTTTTCTACAATTTTATTTTTCTACTTTTCATGTAAATCGTGTGATTTATTGTTAAAAGTTGTTCGTTTAATTACTGATAAAGTTTATTTTATTTTTATTTTTTATTTTTATTTCTCCTTTCTGGATCTTTTTTAAAATAGAACAATTTCAATATTGACTCAACAAAAGTTAGAAAATTGTTTTGTTAAAATAAAATATTCTTTAATAAAATAACAAACTTATAAAATTTGTATTTTTATAAGGAATTACAAATAGAAACTAGATCCGCAGAGACAAAATCGTATGAAAATTCTATTATTTTCCTATCAAATTGAATGAAGTGCAGCATCTTTGATGAAAAGAAAACATAATTTTATAAGTACTCATTTAAAAAATACACATCATATATTAATTTTTAGAATACAATTATTAATTTTAATTTATTGAGATATATTTCGATTGTCTCAAAAAAAAATACATATCAACACTCTCGAGAACTGTAGCTAATTTAATTAATGTTTATATTGGTATTAACCGATTCCCTCTCAAACCTCTCAGATAAACTGCTACTTAAACTAATAATTCATAGTAATAATAATGATAATATAAAGATGATTAATTTGTAAAGTTCGTCATTAATTAAGGACAAATTTGAATTTACAGTTTAGCTTTACATAAATCAATTCGTATCTATTGAATACACATATAGACTATATATATATATAGTCTATATGTGTATTCAATATATATTTTGTTGTATATATTTACTTGTATATAAATATATACAAGTAAATAAATTATCTAAAATACAACAAAACAATATAAAATCTCGCCTCGTAAGAAAGAAATTATTCGATTTTTTAAAAATAATTTATAAAATTAATTAGATTATTTATTGTTTCTTTATATCCTGATGTAATAAGTAATTTTCGATTAGTTTTAATATCTAGAGGGGAAAAAATAAAAATAAATAAACTTTTTATATTAAAACAAGATAAACAAACATTAAATATTGACTTTCTAGAACTTTTTGCAGTATCAGTATAGTGAATGGGAAACAACCTGTGTAAACAGTTAGTGGACATTAGGTCAATATTGCGTATAAGAAGACCCTTGCCAGATGTTCCAAAGGAGCATTAGAGAAACTTTCTCACATATCCTTACCTATACTATAGAGTTAAAGGGAAAAAATATATACAGATAAATATATATTTAAGATACTATTTTACATATTCGCATAAACTATTTAATTTGAGACAACTAAAATTTAATTATGCTTATTTTCGTTTCTGTTCGCTTTGCTTACGATAAAATAAATTAAAGTTCGATCATATTTCCATTTAGGTGTTCGCTTTTAGACCGGGATCCAGTTCATAACCAGTGACTTCAAGAAGTGACAGCTGCTTCAAATCCCTAATGACACGTCGACATCTGTAATGATCGCTTTAATAGCGAGCACAATATTATTCTCTGGTGACTTTCTAACACCTAAAATTCATTTATCTTTGTCCAAAAAAAAAGAGGTGAGAAATGCTTCTCCTTTGTATAACATTCTGCAAAAGGTTAAAAGATCACTGAACTCCGCGCACAAAATCGTGTCTTATAATCCCGTATCTTTGTCGAAAAGATCTTTTCCACAGTTATTAAGGATAAGAAGAAGGGTGATCTTCAATAATCCGTTAAGACAATTCAAAGAAAAATTGATATTTTCTGTAAAATATATTAAAATAATAGCATCCAGAAGTGAGCAATGATTCGTAAAGTTTATCACACACAAATCACTTCATACCTTTCATCATCAGTGAGTTTATTTTTGAATAATATTGATTACACTAAGATTCATCTAATGGCAACTGCTAAAGCATTTTTCATAGTAAATATTTTAACAGTTTATTAACGATCCGTGTATATAATAAGCTAAAAAAAACAATCGTAAATAATCCTTACATCATAAGTAAAGAAAAGAAATCTTATCATAAATAAAACTTTAAGATTTCAACGAGTAAAAGTAAAATTTATTTAATGTTTATATACTTTTAAAATAAGGAATATTTTCTGTTATTGTATACATAATCAATAATTTATATTTCATTTACATTTTTCAAAAAAGAAAAGTTTCAAATTTACATCGATTGATTTTTGATTTTCGTGACAAAAGAACATGTTGCATCGAGGAAATTTTATTGCATAAAATTAATATTTCGCTTAATAATAGAAAATATAGATACTTAATGAACCTGAAAACGCAATAATCATCAATATAACAAGAAATTTTCAAATAAATTTCAACGAAAAATTGAGTTCCACTTCAAGAAAATATTTATTTTTCCAATCATCAATATCTTTACTTTGTATTTACTTACTGGATTACTTTCAAGATAAAAAAAAAATTGATTAAACAAAATCGAAGATAAGAACTGCAACAAACTAAAATTGCACTAACCAAAAAAAAAAGAATAAAAATTTATTATCGGCAATACAAAGATATAAGAAGAGTTTATTTTGATTCAAAGATTATTCCAAAATTGTCTTTTTTTTATTATTATTTTTTTATTTAGAGGATTTAGGAAAAAAAACAACCCATTGGAAAAGATCCATATCTCATTTTGACATCACTATCCTGTCAAATTCTTTTCAAAAAACTTCTCTGAATATCCAATCTCACGTCTTCTTCAATGAGATATTCTAGTTTTCGTTCGACACATTTGCAAAAAAAAAAAGAGAAGAAAATTTATAAAACAGAGTCGAAATACTCTAGTAGAAGAAACTATAGGTTCTAGACAAAGAAAAGAAGAAAGGAGCAGTATAAATGTGGAAATTCTTTCTTCAGAAGTTATATGAAGCAATTGGTTGTGGCAAGGAAAAGTGATTTCACAGGAGGGTAAGAAATGTTGGAAGCGATTCTAGTAAAATCACCAAAAATGACAGAAAAACCGTAACAGGTTTATATTGAAAGTGAAAACTTAGTCAGAAGATCTTCAGTAGAAAAAGATAGAAAAATATATATATAAAAGAACTTACCTCGCATCTAGTTCTGTTCACGTTATTCAAATCCAACCGGAATACTTTATCCCTGAATATAAAAATCGAAAAATATATTTAAAGATTTAATTAATTTTGTTTAATTAATTAAAAGAATTTTTATAACAAATTCATTAAGTTAAACATTATTCAATTTCACAGTTTTATAAAT
>NW_019384661.1:520097-528464 GCF_000671375.1 Centruroides sculpturatus | reverse complement strand
TATATTTTTTTTTTAAAAAAAGATAAAATAATATAAAATTCTTGGAATAAACAAAATAATGGAAGTTATGATAGCGAAAAAATTTTCTGAAACTCCATATCATTCGATTTCCATTAAGAAATGATATGCATATTATGTTATGTGCATATGTATGACGTTCTTCTAGCAGCTGTCAGGCATGCAGAGAATATGACAGTAAGTCGACAGAAACGAAGACATCCCAATCAATAGCACAGCATGAAGGAGTCTCAGTTCCAAGAAAAATTGCTGCTGAGACTTCATACAGATCAAGAAGTCATTTACTCATTGATTTTTCATAAAACCACATTAACAAAAATATAACGATTATCTATGAAAATTATTCGATTTAATGTTTATATATAATTAAAAACGCTATGTAAAAATATAGAAAAACTTGTTAATTTCTAGATAAAAATTAAGAAATTAATTAATATAAACGTTCGTAATCAATTAAAACTACAATCTGCTGATAAAAATTGTTATTTTTCAAATTTTAAATTGAATTTCTAACAGATGAATACCTTACAGATCAAGTTCTTAAGCAATTGGAAAGGCAACCAATGACCATGGGATGAGAAAATGTAATAAATTCTCACGTGACCTACGGGGTTAAGTAGTACGATGGGTTAGGTCTAGTTAATTAGACGACAGAGTGGGCGAGGTCGGGGCCACCCACGTGTGCATTAAAGTCTCTATTTAATCCCAAGACGCGGTGATTAATGTTACGTCACGACCTTCCATTAATAGTCTCTACTACGTCCGGTAACATTACCATAGCTGCAAATATTATACAATAATGGAAGAGATTTTGATTCGTGCAGAAAGTGATGCGCTGCAATGCCCCGCACCTTCCTGAATAATCCTTAATTTTCGAACGCACTAATAGCACTTGTTACACTCGTTAAACGTTAAGGTAATGATACACTGGCAAAAAAAATCGATCGTTTGTTTAAATTGTTAATTAAAAACCATTATATATCGATTGTGCTCAATAGGGAGTTTAATAAGAAGATTGCGCATTGTTGATCCAACCTGTTGTATGGAGTGTAAATAGAATAATAACGACAATAGAAAAGTATTTAGCAACTTACTAAAGTACACTGAATCAACTAAAAAAAAAAAAAACTTAAGTAAAGAGAACAATGACCAAACAGAGATAATGGCACAGCTTATCGTAAAGACCGGGCAAAAGTATCCAGCTGCTGCCACATCCATCAGATCGGACAGTATTTTTGGACTAAATTCACACATCAAACTCGAATACCCTCTTCTAGGCAAAGGATTTATTTCCAATTCCTGCAGACCTTATAGTTTCCAACAACGGTAATGGAGTTAGTGATATACTCCGATATTACCATAATGGACCATTGACGCTACCATACACCTGCTTTCGGACCGACACTATGAAGGAAAGGGTGGAGAGTTTGCATGACACAACTCATTTGTACGACATGCGAGCGACTAGAAAAGCCAATACCACTTGTCTGTGTGTCCACATAAATCATACCGTTAATGATTGCTTGTTTTGTTCGTTTGCTGCTGCAACAAAACCCTAAGAGACGTCAGACGTCCATGAAGTGGATGGAAAGATATCGACAGATTTCTCTTTCCTTCCTTAGCAGGTGATAAGTAATCTTTAATGAATTGGGAAATGCTACTAATGGAACAAACGTACAACCTCTTAGCACCACACGTGACTATGTTGTGTGTTGATGCTACTCTTCACTTTCGTTGCGTGAAATCACACTCTGTCGAGTAAGCCCCACGTAGACAAAAATGACCCTCTAAAATAGATTGTCCTATAAAACCATTATTTATGGATAGTGGATTCGGGACTTTTATAGCTCACTTACTTTTTATATTACTTTTTATCATCCTAATTAATCAGTAAACTACTGAAAAATTAATTTGTTTTCGTTAGAATACGTAGGGAATCGATAGACAATTAGTTTTTGGATAGCGTTAATTTCAATATGTTATTTTCATGGCTTTTGTTATAAATTCTAAAAAAAAATCTTTTGTTATTTAGGAAAGTAACCTGTGTATTATAATTTAAATAAAATTCTAAATCATAATAAACGGAGTTTATTAAATATTAAAATATAAGAAAAAAAACCGTCTCGAATTTCTTTTATATATTTACAAAAATGATATTTTTTTTCTATTAATAATTACAATATTTTCCTTTTTTAAATGTTTTTTATAATTAAATCTTTTTAATAAGTTAATTAAAAATAATGTCGTTTTGTTTATTTTACGAAAGCATTCTAAAAAATATTTTAAAAAATCATTCGTTATATTTAATTTAAAAAGACTTTTAAGTATTTAATTATTATAAAATACTTTTAGTTAAAAGTGTAGAAAGCTGCATATAAATTATAATAACTGAATTTAAAGAAAATGATTGTAAAAATGCTGTAGCAATTGCTTGATTCTAGATTATGAATCCATAAAGATAAATATTCTGTAGTTTCCTTCAAAATAGATGATAAGTTGGAAAGGTTGCTGTCAAATATTTTAAAAGAAAAGAGAGAATATCATTCAGAAGATGAAATATTCGGTCAAGTTGCAACGATTACAAAATAAGGTTTTTTTAAAGAAAAAATCCAATAGTTGGATTTGGAGACATTCTACATTTTAGAATTCAGCACATAAAAAGATTGATTTTGTTATGTACCATATGCCAATGGCACCTGGATTACTTTTGTGAAGAGAGAACTTATTATTGTGACATTCAAACTGTCGTTTCCTTACTTTATTCAGAATCTTTTCTATTCAAAAGTTGTTGATATCTTATATTTTTTTGGATTTGAATTAACCTTAGATTAAATCGAATTCCACTTTTAACCATGGTCACTTATCCAACAAAACACACTACTACTTCAATATTATCTAACTAAAAATTAATAACTAACAAATTTTCATTCATAAAATGTGTAAATTAAAGTTTAATAATTTAATAAATAAAAAAGAAAAAATATATATCAATAATTTAGATAATTATTCTTTTCAAATGCAAAGTAGAAATAAAAAGAAAAAAGAGGACCACGAGTGACAATGAAGGGAGCTTAAGTATGGAGTGCATTAAATAGTTCATTCACTTTCTATCAAGTTAAAGTTAAAACTAATTGTTTCCTATGCTAATTTTCCAAAGTAGAACCAAATGGAAGTCAATTGTGTGAAGGGAAGAATCTTTGAATACGTGAGGACGTGGTCTTGTTTTAATTATAGAGCTAACGAGGATTAATAAAGTATGCATAGGATGTGCTCGTTTCGTGTCCTTTGCCAATGTAAATACTTTTATAAAAGAAAAGAGAGATTCCTGACAAATCCGTTCAAATTTTTTTTTATATATAAACCTTTTCTACAATTTTATTTTTCTACTTTTCATGTAAATCGTGTGATTTATTGTTAAAAGTTGTTCGTTTAATTACTGATAAAGTTTATTTTATTTTTATTTTTTATTTTTATTTCTCCTTTCTGGATCTTTTTTAAAATAGAACAATTTCAATATTGACTCAACAAAAGTTAGAAAATTGTTTTGTTAAAATAAAATATTCTTTAATAAAATAACAAACTTATAAAATTTGTATTTTTATAAGGAATTACAAATAGAAACTAGATCCGCAGAGACAAAATCGTATGAAAATTCTATTATTTTCCTATCAAATTGAATGAAGTGCAGCATCTTTGATGAAAAGAAAACATAATTTTATAAGTACTCATTTAAAAAAAACACATCATATATTAATTTTTAGAATACAATTATTAATTTTAATTTATTGAGATATATTTCGATTGTCTCAAAAAAAAATACATATCAACACTCTCGAGAACTGTAGCTAATTTAATTAATGTTTATATTGGTATTAACCGATTCCCTCTCAAACCTCTCAGATAAACTGCTACTTAAACTAATAATTCATAGTAATAATAATGATAATATAAAGATGATTAATTTGTAAAGTTCGTCATTAATTAAGGACAAATTTGAATTTACAGTTTAGCTTTACATAAATCAATTCGTATCTATTGAATACACATATAGACTATATATATATATAGTCTATATGTGTATTCAATATATATTTTGTTGTATATATTTACTTGTATATAAATATATACAAGTAAATAAATTATCTAAAATACAACAAAACAATATAAAATCTCGCCTCGTAAGAAAGAAATTATTCGATTTTTTAAAAATAATTTATAAAATTAATTAGATTATTTATTGTTTCTTTATATCCTGATGTAATAAGTAATTTTCGATTAGTTTTAATATCTAGAGGGGAAAAAATAAAAATAAATAAACTTTTTATATTAAAACAAGATAAACAAACATTAAATATTGACTTTCTAGAACTTTTTGCAGTATCAGTATAGTGAATGGGAAACAACCTGTGTAAACAGTTAGTGGACATTAGGTCAATATTGCGTATAAGAAGACCCTTGCCAGATGTTCCAAAGGAGCATTAGAGAAACTTTCTCACATATCCTTACCTATACTATAGAGTTAAAGGGAAAAAATATATACAGATAAATATATATTTAAGATACTATTTTACATATTCGCATAAACTATTTAATTTGAGACAACTAAAATTTAATTATGCTTATTTTCGTTTCTGTTCGCTTTGCTTACGATAAAATAAATTAAAGTTCGATCATATTTCCATTTAGGTGTTCGCTTTTAGACCGGGATCCAGTTCATAACCAGTGACTTCAAGAAGTGACAGCTGCTTCAAATCCCTAATGACACGTCGACATCTGTAATGATCGCTTTAATAGCGAGCACAATATTATTCTCTGGTGACTTTCTAACACCTAAAATTCATTTATCTTTGTCCAAAAAAAAAGAGGTGAGAAATGCTTCTCCTTTGTATAACATTCTGCAAAAGGTTAAAAGATCACTGAACTCCGCGCACAAAATCGTGTCTTATAATCCCGTATCTTTGTCGAAAAGATCTTTTCCACAGTTATTAAGGATAAGAAGAAGGGTGATCTTCAATAATCCGTTAAGACAATTCAAAGAAAAATTGATATTTTCTGTAAAATATATTAAAATAATAGCATCCAGAAGTGAGCAATGATTCGTAAAGTTTATCACACACAAATCACTTCATACCTTTCATCATCAGTGAGTTTATTTTTGAATAATATTGATTACACTAAGATTCATCTAATGGCAACTGCTAAAGCATTTTTCATAGTAAATATTTTAACAGTTTATTAACGATCCGTGTATATAATAAGCTAAAAAAAACAATCGTAAATAATCCTTACATCATAAGTAAAGAAAAGAAATCTTATCATAAATAAAACTTTAAGATTTCAACGAGTAAAAGTAAAATTTATTTAATGTTTATATACTTTTAAAATAAGGAATATTTTCTGTTATTGTATACATAATCAATAATTTATATTTCATTTACATTTTTCAAAAAAGAAAAGTTTCAAATTTACATCGATTGATTTTTGATTTTCGTGACAAAAGAACATGTTGCATCGAGGAAATTTTATTGCATAAAATTAATATTTCGCTTAATAATAGAAAATATAGATACTTAATGAACCTGAAAACGCAATAATCATCAATATAACAAGAAATTTTCAAATAAATTTCAACGAAAAATTGAGTTCCACTTCAAGAAAATATTTATTTTTCCAATCATCAATATCTTTACTTTGTATTTACTTACTGGATTACTTTCAAGATAAAAAAAAAATTGATTAAACAAAATCGAAGATAAGAACTGCAACAAACTAAAATTGCACTAACCAAAAAAAAAAGAATAAAAATTTATTATCGGCAATACAAAGATATAAGAAGAGTTTATTTTGATTCAAAGATTATTCCAAAATTGTCTTTTTTTTATTATTATTTTTTTATTTAGAGGATTTAGGAAAAAAAACAACCCATTGGAAAAGATCCATATCTCATTTTGACATCACTATCCTGTCAAATTCTTTTCAAAAAACTTCTCTGAATATCCAATCTCACGTCTTCTTCAATGAGATATTCTAGTTTTCGTTCGACACATTTGCAAAAAAAAAAAGAGAAGAAAATTTATAAAACAGAGTCGAAATACTCTAGTAGAAGAAACTATAGGTTCTAGACAAAGAAAAGAAGAAAGGAGCAGTATAAATGTGGAAATTCTTTCTTCAGAAGTTATATGAAGCAATTGGTTGTGGCAAGGAAAAGTGATTTCACAGGAGGGTAAGAAATGTTGGAAGCGATTCTAGTAAAATCACCAAAAATGACAGAAAAACCGTAACAGGTTTATATTGAAAGTGAAAACTTAGTCAGAAGATCTTCAGTAGAAAAAGATAGAAAAATATATATATAAAAGAACTTACCTCGCATCTAGTTCTGTTCACGTTATTCAAATCCAACCGGAATACTTTATCCCTGAATATAAAAATCGAAAAATATATTTAAAGATTTAATTAATTTTGTTTAATTAATTAAAAGAATTTTTATAACAAATTCATTAAGTTAAACATTATTCAATTTCACAGTTTTATAAATATAGGCCTATACTGTATATACATTTAAAAAAAAATATTATTATTAGTTTTATTAATTAATATAAATTTAATTATCTCGTTTATATTATAAAATTTCTTCGAAATATTTTATGAAATTTTTAAAGAATATTTATACAATGTTTTAATTAATTATAATTAATTAAAATATTAATTGTTATAACGTAAGCGAAGAAAAGAATAGTATTGAGACGAAAGAATGGCGAATTTTTATAAATATTTTCTCTATTTTTGATATTTATTCATTAAGGTAAATAAAATTAAATTTTAATATGATTTTTTTTTACAAAAATTTATATTTTTAACGGTAAATATTGTATATTTACGAGCTCCTACGCGTAAACTGATACGTACGGTACAATACATCTAACTTCTAGAGAATATAACATTATTAATTATTGTTTTATACTAAAATATAATATCTGTATAGTTAAATAAAATATTATAGAATCAATATTATGCTTTAGACATAGAATTATTATTTTAAAAAGATTTTTTCTGAATGTTTTCTTAACAAGATCTGACTTTTACATAATTAGTTTCATCAAAAAGTATCATGAATTTAAAATTTTTAAAGTAAATCTTTAATAATAGTAAACGTTATATTTTAAATGCCTAAAAATATTACATTGATATTTCATTTCTAAAAAAAAAATATTTATTACAGTTTATTTTTAATTCATTACGTGCAATGTAAGGCAAATATCATTTTAGAATGTAAACAGAAGTAACTTTTATGTCATATAATATATTTAAATAAAAGAAAATTATATAATTTATTCTAAATTAATCAATATTTATTTATTAATTTTTCAAAATAAATTTATAAAAATTTGTTATATTTAAAAAAAAAAGAAATTTTAAGCATCAGTTTTTAATAATTGTCATTATTCAACATATTAATTGCTAGATTTTTTAAAAAATTTATTCTTATTTTCCTGTTTAAGACAGAATAATTTATTAGATAAATTTACTAAGTAAATAAATTTACAAGTTTGTAGTTAAACGTGTGTTATAGGACCTATTTAATGTTAATCTTCGGATCATACCGTACTTAACGCTTGTAAATTGACCATTTTTCTTAAATAAAAGCTGTGAAATATTCCAATTTTTCGCCGGATGTAATTTTTTTTTTTCAGAACAGAATTGATAAGCTTCATTTTAACATTTTTGGAATGAAATATACATAGATTTAGGTGAATAAAAGCATTTCTAGAGCTAATACAATTCGCATTACTTCTAGAAACTATGCACTAACTCTAGAATTACAACGTGCATAAATTGTATAACTTAATTTTCTTTAATACTAAAAATCTACATACGTTAATTCTAGAATCACGTCATAAAATTTTCATTATAATTCGATTAATTACTACACATTTTTATACATTAAAGTACTTCGAATGCATTTACCATATTTTTCTTATAATCCTTTCTGCAAACCATTAGCATAATTAATTTAATGATTTTATTTAAAAATAAATATAACATTTTACGATAAATTTTACAACTTTCGAACTTTTATTTTACTTCATTTTACACGAAAAACAACCAGATTCTTTTAAAGAAAGTAAAAATGAATAAATGTTTAGAGGAGGAAAAAATAATAATACAAGTCGACCCCCCTATAACACTGTTGATTATTCCGTTTTATATGAATTCCATGTTGTACGAATCACTTAGATTTAACAAATACGTGAGCAGTTCACAGCCTGGCACACGTATTTGTAAAATCTAAGTGACTCGTACAACATGAAATTCATATAAAACGGAATAATCAACAGTGTTATAGGGGGG
>NW_019384661.1:513795-518486 GCF_000671375.1 Centruroides sculpturatus | reverse complement strand
ATATTTACAAAGCTTCATTAAATGGATATATGAAAGAAATTTAAATGAGATAAGATGTTTATTTATTATAGTTTTTAATATTAAATAACTATTTTTTTAAAAATATTTAAACAAAGAGAAAATTCGAAAAAAAAAATTTAATAATTATTTAATACTTTATGATATTTAATTATAAAATGTTAAATTATTTAACATTTTATAATTAAATATTATCGATTTAACAAAACCATCGATAAATAAGTAAGCATTAAGTAAATGTTTTGTAGTTATTTATCTCTTTTTACTAAATAAAAATATATCATTCTAATGGATACAATATTTTTTTTTTTAAGAAAAAAAAGAAGGTAAAGAACTTTTCATCATTAAATGTAATAACTCTGGAATTGTTGTACAAAAACTATTTCTGTTTACTGATGTTTTGTCTCTTAAGCCCTTTCCAATGTTTTGTTTTCTACATGTTCTTTCTTTCATTGAACTGTCTACACTAATCGATAACTTAGAAATGACACCATTTCTTTACCAACAAGGGACAAGAAACAATCATCATTACCTTTCTAACACAAATAAAATGTATTTTTTTTTTTTACACATAAAATAAATTATATATTGTATAAAAATATATAAAATAAGTTTCTAGAGAATGCATTATCTTCATTAATTTAGTTCATTATAGAGAAAGCCTAAAGGATTAATCGAATTGACTCCTTTAATGGAGCTATCGAACGGTTCCTTTATCATCGCATTAAAACTAGAGATAAAGGTTAATTTTGATTGATCTATTAAATACCTTATGGACTTAATCGCTTCTAAGAATTAGTTATGAAATAATTAGTTAATAAAACACTCGATAATTTTATATTTAAAATATACATTTTTATAGTTATTTCTAATTTATACAAACATTTATTAAACGTATACCTATGTACAGTATAAGTTGGGATATTTACCTCTATCATTGTATTTGTATTTATATATATATATATATATATAATATATAGGCATATAAAATAAGAATGTATAGACAAACAGAGAGGAAATCATGCAAACTGAAGAGCTCGTAAAGCTCGTGACAGGCAGATGTGGAGTATGATCAGAGAGTTTCATCCAGCAGTGGACTGATAATGGTTGAATATGATGATGATGATGATGATGATGATTTATACCCTTTATAGACAAATAATATAGGAATAATATTTGTATACGAGTATTTATTTCTACACAGATAGAAAGGAGCATATATATATATATATGTACACATACTCTTTTCAACTGAGTTAAAATATATCACGAAGCATCAAAACTATATATTGTTTAGGTGAATAAATAAGATTTTTTCATTTATTTATAATATTTAAATGAAGAATTACGTGTAAAAATCGATAGAAATTCACAGCAGAGTAATTATAAATACACTCGAATTTAAATTACAGCAATGCTAATTTCAGAAATTATTGTCAGATTATGGCTATTAAAAGTATATATAAAGAAAGAAAGAATTTTCCAATTTTGCAAAATATACTTTATTTAAATCGGCTTACTTAACAGATAAGTTTCAAGAAAATTTCTAAAACTGAGTAATTTATCATAATTATAATGCAAATTTGTAACTCGAATATAACTTACAAGGTTATTAAATTAAATAGGAAAACAGAAGATTAATTATTAACTGATTAGCACAGGAAATCGAAACTCGACTTTCGTTCATGTTACTGTAAATGGATATAATCAACTCGTTTTATACACTATACTAAACTATGATGTGCTATAAACATGAATTTTTTATATAGAATCAATAATGTAACCTACCTTTAGAAAAAAAAAAAAAAATTAAGTTGCAGAGTCAGAATCTGTTTTCAGAAAATGTAAGTGTGTTTGATCCAAAAACAAATTTCCACTTTGGAAAAAAAGGGGGAAAAAATTGAAAAGTTTATAACAAACTTTGAGTTTGTTATTTGAAAAAGTGAATTTAGAAAATCAAAAAAATATGACCTATATTTTTCTTAAAATTTACTCTTATATTTTCTACTTNCTGGATTACTTTCAAGATAAAAAAAAAATTGATTAAACAAAATCGAAGATAAGAACTGCAACAAACTAAAATTGCACTAACCAAAAAAAAAAAAGAATAAAAATTTATTATCGGCAATACAAAGATATAAGAAGAGTTTATTTTGATTCAAAGATTATTCCAAAATTGTCTTTTTTTATTATTATTTTTTTATTTAGAGGATTTAGGAAAAAAAACAACCCATTGGAAAAGATCCATATCTCATTTTGACATCACTATCCTGTCAAATTCTTTTCAAAAAACTTCTCTGAATATCCAATCTCACGTCTTCTTCAATGAGATATTCTAGTTTTCGTTCGACACATTTGCAAAAAAAAAAGAGAAGAAAATTTATAAAACAGAGTCGAAATACTCTAGTAGAAGAAACTATAGGTTCTAGACAAAGAAAAGAAGAAAGGAGCAGTATAAATGTGGAAATTCTTTCTTCAGAAGTTATATGAAGCAATTGGTTGTGGCAAGGAAAAGTGATTTCACAGGAGGGTAAGAAATGTTGGAAGCGATTCTAGTAAAATCACCAAAAATGACAGAAAAACCGTAACAGGTTTATATTGAAAGTGAAAACTTAGTCAGAAGATCTTCAGTAGAAAAAGATAGAAAAATATATATATAAAAGAACTTACCTCGCATCTAGTTCTGTTCACGTTATTCAAATCCAACCGGAATACTTTATCCCTGAATATAAAAATCGAAAAATATATTTAAAGATTTAATTAATTTTGTTTAATTAATTAAAAGAATTTTTATAACAAATTCATTAAGTTAAACATTATTCAATTTCACAGTTTTATAAATATAGGCCTATACTGTATATACATTTAAAAAAAAANTACTTTTTTGTTTTTTTTTCTTTTAAATACAGTAGTAGAATTTAATTAATAGATCATTTCATATTAGTAAATTAAAAAAAGTTTATGTATAGAGTTACAAATGACCTATTTATTTTATTTTTTTACAACTTTTACTTCTATTTATAATAGTTTCTTGTATAGAAATTACTACAGATATATTCGAGGAGAATTCTTGCAAAAATTATACAGATATCATATATTATATATTTGTAATTCAATAAGGAATTATATATATATATATATATATGGCCTATCTGTAGGATGTTAAGAGTAAGCAACATTTTGGAATTTAAAGAACAGTCGACATGGGAAAAGCCAAAGTTCTCCAACAACATTCGATCCATCATATTTCAATATTTCAGTTTTGTTTGCAGAATGCAAAATTGCACCTGCAAAAAAAAGGAAAAAACAAAAAAAAGCTTGCAAACTGCACACAAAATCCGAAATATTGGAAATTTAGAATTGAAGATTCGACGATTTAAAATAAATGGTAGCAAAAATACGGTTCATTATCATCTTAAAAAAAATGTTATTTATAATTTTATCACAATTCTAAATGTTTATAATTATATTAAATAATGAAAATATACTTGTTTTATTTTTTTAAAAATATATAATGCATTCGTGCAAATAAAATGAACAAATTGATGAATAAAAGATGAAATTCAGATTTAGATAAATGTGAATAGAAAGCTAAAAAATTTTTTTAAATTACAGGAAAAAAAATATAGGAAAAAAATAGTAATAAAAAGCATTCAATTTCGTTCAAAACTTGTGTAATAGAGGTATAGAAAAGTAAGTAAAGAATATGCTAAACAGAAAAGTATTTATGTTATTTGAAAGCATTTGAAGTCAATGCTTAAATTTAATGGAATAGCTGGGATGATACTTGTACAGAATACAACAACTCCGATTGAAATTGTAGTACGTAATTAAAGTTAGAAAACTGTAGAAGTATCATGGCAATAATGATCATAAAGAGAGGAATGAATCTTATTTCCATACCTTTCTAACACAAATAAAATGTATTTTTTTTTTTTACACATAAAATAAATTATATATTGTATAAAAATATATAAAATAAGTTTCTAGAGAATGCATTATCTTCATTAATTTAGTTCATTATAGAGAAAGCCTAAAGGATTAATCGAATTGACTCCTTTAATGGAGCTATCGAACGGTTCCTTTATCATCGCATTAAAACTAGAGATAAAGGTTAATTTTGATTGATCTATTAAATACCTTATGGACTTAATCGCTTCTAAGAATTAGTTATGAAATAATTAGTTAATCTACATACGTTAATTCTAGAATCACGTCATAAAATTTTCATTATAATTCGATTAATTACTACACATTTTTATACATTAAAGTACTTCGAATGCATTTACCATATTTTTCTTATAATCCTTTCTGCAAACCATTAGCATAATTAATTTAATGATTTTATTTAAAAATAAATATAACATTTTACGATAAATTTTACAACTTTCGAACTTTTATTTTACTTCATTTTACACGAAAAACAACCAGATTCTTTTAAAGAAAGTAAAAATGAATAAATGTTTAGAGGAGGAAAAAATAATAATACAAGTCGACCCCCCTATAACACTGTTGATTATTCCGTTTTATATGAATTCCATGTTGTACGAATCACTTAGATTTAACAAATACGTGAGCAGTTCACAGCCTGGCACACGTATTTGTAAAATCTAAGTGACTCGTACAACATGAAATTCATATAAAACGGAATAATCAACAGTGTTATAGGGGGG
>NW_019384661.1:504474-512660 GCF_000671375.1 Centruroides sculpturatus | reverse complement strand
TTTATATATACTTTATATATATATATAAATATTTATATAAAATTTGCTCTATAATTATAACTAGTTTTAGTTACTTTTTTGCTGACGAATTATGATAGAAATTAGCAATCTCTTCTTCCAGACTAAGTGCAAAGAACGTTAAGTATAGGTTACAAATCATTAGCATAAAATATAACAGGTGTGTAACAGAGCGAGTTAATATATAATTTTCGCTTGTATGACAAATAATTTAATAATTCCGACCATGTGCTTAGAGTCAGTTTGTTTTGATAGATTAGAATAAGCGAACAAATTCCGATTATGCTTAATATTGTACAAGTCAAACAAATCTGCATCATATACGAATTTATTGGCGTGAAGAATGAACTAAAATCCAACGAATTCAACTTCTATCAACGCTATTCTAAAGAATAAACATAATTAAATATAAATATTTAATAAAAATCTTTATATTTTTAAGCACGAAAATTATTAAACAAATCATTTTTACGATGTGAAAATTTCCAAAATTAACTTTAGTTTATTACAAAACCAATGAAATAAATTTACTGCAGATTACAGAATATAAAAATTTTATTAAACTAACTTCAATTTCATGTCTAAATTTCTTATTCTAAAGCTGAATAATAGATTAAGAACACGCTATCCGTTAAGAATATATTACTATAATAATCCTGTAAGAAAAGAATAATAACGATGTTTGTCGGAATCTTGTTTCTATGGAAATTTGAAATTGCAGAAATTCATAAAAGAACTCGAGGGGGAAGGAAGTAAAATACACTATAAGTTACTGGGAACCAAGTATAGAAGTAAGCTTGCAGTACAAAATTAGTAACGGGATGCTGAACAACAGAAAAGAAAGATAAAATATTCTTCTTAAACGAACTGTACTGTACATATACTTTTTTTCTTTTATTAATATATAGTTTAAAATGCTTAATAATAGATTAAATTTACATTGTTATCCTTTATTTTATTTTTAAAATAAATAAAATATATATATCCTATATACTTAAAAATATTTTCCGCTTTTAAAAATGACAATATTTTCATTTTTAATCAAAATTTAAACCATTAAAAATGAAAATTAATATTTAAAAAATAAAATAAAATACAGTCAAACTACCAAAACAACAGCCATTTTTATTGGCTGTTGTTTAGAGGTTTGAGTGTAAATTTAAAAAAAAAAATTTAAATAATAGAAAAATAAGTTATTATATTCAAAAAAGAGAAATCTTAACATTATTAAAATGAAAAATTTTCTATCTAAATAAGTGTTTTTCATATTTATAATGCAAAAATATTGCTTGCCTTATAAACATTCTAGTGCCATGTTTATCAATGAAATAAAGATTACAAATTGAAAAATCTTTTTTTCTTTTTTTTTTGTATCGTAAATGATATGACATAAAATCATAAAATAAAATATCATTTCTGAAATATACAAAAATACTAAATTAAATATTTACAAAAATCGATTTTTTTTTCTATACGATTTGAGATAATCATTTCTGTAGTAAAATGCGACAAAAATATATTCCAAATGCGGTCAAAAATGGGTATTTTAAGTACTAAACACTCGAAAAAAAAGCAGCAAAATACTCCAAAAAAGTATACATTTTTTTCAGATGTTAAAATCCTACAAAAATTGGGCATTAAAATCTTGCAAAACTTGGGTTAAAAACGTGCAAATTTGGGCATTAAAATCGTGCAAAACTTGGGTTAAAATGGTGTAAATTTGGGCATTAAAATCGTGCAAATTTGGATTTAAAATCTTGCAAAACTTGGGTTAAAATCGTGCAAATTTGGGCATTAAAATCCTACAAAAATTGGGCATCAAAATCGTGCAAAAATTGGGTATTAAAATATATTTTAAATGATCGATTTTTGTATTTTAACACGTGAAAAATGGAAATTGTCAAACCATATTAAATTCGATTTTATTTTATTTTATATAAACCTAATTTATTCACTTCAATGTTAATTTAACAACGTAGAAGATCTGATAATGATTATTAAGTAGAATTAATTGGAATAAACGACATAAATCTTCAAAAAGTTTTATTTTAAACCATAAAACGAAGTAAATGAGCTTTTGAATTTTTACGATTATAGGAAACTTAAACGGTTGATAATTTCTCAATAAAATTTTAACAACATGATGATAGGTTGATAATAAAATTTTAAAATCTCGATTTTAATGTGGGAAAAATACTTAAATTTTTCCACATATTTTAGCATTTATCTTGTTAAAATACCATTTAAAAGAGAGAAATTGAAAACAGACGTCGTGACAGACCTTTCAATTATTTTTAGAAAACAAACGCTCACTTTAAAATTACGACCTTTCTGCAGCAACGTAGTCAAATAAAAGCTCACTTTATCATTTCAAGAGTTCTTTTTTTTTTTCCTTTTTTGAAACAGCTGACATGCTAAAAACTGCAGCACACTCGCATTTTCAATCGGGTCACGCAACACTCATGAGAACAAGTCCTCACGAGTTCAAGTTTTGAAGTACAACGTGTCCCATTTAAAACGACCCCCGATGAGTTAAACATTAAGAAAACTAAAGCGACGAAACATTTCTGATTTTCAAAACAGGATAATTTATGAACCAAAGAGGATAATAGAAGAGAAATTTTCCAATTCGCTACTATATATAAGACATTAATCATTTTTTGTATCTATCAATAGTGAATTATGATAAAAGATGTTCTAAAGAGACGTCTTTTAAAGAAGATTCGCATCATTCTAAAAATACCTATTTTAAAGAAAAATTCACTTTGAAAAACTATTAATGTCGGATAAAAATATCTTTTAACATTTATTAAAATGGGTTTAATGGCTCGTTCTTCCTATTATAACACCAAAAATGTTGTCGATGATTCCAAAAAGTCTGGCACTTACACAAGAATAAAGTTATTGTTTCTCGTCAGAAGGCACTTAGTGATGAGAATATTTCTGCACCAACGATTCGAATTATTTTGCAGAAAATTTTATATATAGTTTTTAATTCTTTTTTTTTTAAAAAAAGTCAAATAAATAAATAAAGAAGTGCAATTTAGACTTTTGTGAGTGGATTTACTTCGTTTAAGAGTATCATTTTTATAATTATTTCGGTTGCATTTCGAAGTTAAGTTTCGATTATTTTTGATGGTTTTTCCCAAGAGAAACAAGAATAATTGGATAAAAGCTTTCGGTTTAATAATTACGTTCATATTAAAATACATTTTATGAGTCTATACGGTTTATTTATCGAATGACATTAATTGTTATTCCCGCGACACTCGTTTAATAGAAAAAAAAATTACTCGTTGGATTTCATTTATTAAGATGAAATTACTTTAATTTCTCATTATCCTAACTGAATTAATATCAATTTTGCGTATTAGGAAAAATATCCGATAGAGAGAGATTAAATGATGTTAGACGTAGAGAATAATTTCCGTTAGATTGATGCAACTAATCAATTAATGTCTTGATAAATCACGAAGGAAGAACTCGGTANATATTTACAAAGCTTCATTAAATGGATATATGAAAGAAATTTAAATGAGATAAGATGTTTATTTATTATAGTTTTTAATATTAAATAACTATTTTTTTAAAAATATTTAAACAAAGAGAAAATTCGAAAAAAAAAATTTAATAATTATTTAATACTTTATGATATTTAATTATAAAATGTTAAATTATTTAACATTTTATAATTAAATATTATCGATTTAACAAAACCATCGATAAATAAGTAAGCATTAAGTAAATGTTTTGTAGTTATTTATCTCTTTTTACTAAATAAAAATATATCATTCTAATGGATACAATATTTTTTTTTTAAGAAAAAAAAGAAGGTAAAGAACTTTTCATCATTAAATGTAATAACTCTGGAATTGTTGTACAAAAACTATTTCTGTTTACTGATGTTTTGTCTCTTAAGCCCTTTCCAATGTTTTGTTTTCTACATGTTCTTTCTTTCATTGAACTGTCTACACTAATCGATAACTTAGAAATGACACCATTTCTTTACCAACAAGGGACAAGAAACAATCATCATTACCTTTCTAACACAAATAAAATGTATTTTTTTTTTTACACATAAAATAAATTATATATTGTATAAAAATATATAAAATAAGTTTCTAGAGAATGCATTATCTTCATTAATTTAGTTCATTATAGAGAAAGCCTAAAGGATTAATCGAATTGACTCCTTTAATGGAGCTATCGAACGGTTCCTTTATCATCGCATTAAAACTAGAGATAAAGGTTAATTTTGATTGATCTATTAAATACCTTATGGACTTAATCGCTTCTAAGAATTAGTTATGAAATAATTAGTTAATAAAACACTCGATAATTTTATATTTAAAATATACATTTTTATAGTTATTTCTAATTTATACAAACATTTATTAAACGTATACCTATGTACAGTATAAGTTGGGATATTTACCTCTATCATTGTATTTGTATTTATATATATATATATATATATATAATACAGCATGTCTGGAAAATAACTATTTATATACACTTGAAGCATTGTGAATGTTGGTGTTGTACGATAACCTATAAATACCAACAAAAACCAATGCATAGCAAATACACATCCATAACTGCTGTAAATAATTGGGCTATAATTTGGAAATAATAATTGTGAATTACAAATGAATTTGGCACTAGAGACACTATTAATTTTAATATGAGATGGTGCCTAATGCCTCCCTTTAGTGCCTTATTCATTTGTAATTCATAGTTATTATTTCCAAATTATAGCCTGATTATTTACGGCAGTTGTGGATGTTTATGTACAATAACCTGTTCACTATTGTTTTTGCAGATTTTTCAATCTTAACATGATATAGTCATACATTGTATCATCTTTCAACTGATTAAATTGTGTGCATAAATAAATTGGAAGCATACAACAGCTTGCTCTGGTACAAAATGTATAGCAATATCAGCAACATTCAGATTCCATGACATAAGATTTTGCAAAGAATACAAAATATCTAGTAATCTGACATTGTTCTGGTCCTGTAGTTGTCACATTAACAAATTTTCGCTACAATTTTTTTCACAAATTGATGATGACGATAAAGAAGTGGCTTGAAAATTGATAAAGAAATAGGGGTTGTGATATTGAAAATTAGTCCCCCCCCCATTAAGAAGCCAAGTTGTGATTCTCAAGTAATCAGTTTAAGGCAGTGGTTCTCAATCTTTTTGAAGTCAGGGAACACTAAACTTTGACATTTTTTTCATAGAACACTTAAAATACATCAGCTTTAAAGCAGGGGTGACAAACCTTTTTGAAATCAAGAGCACATTCGGTCTAGTATATTGCATCATTGGCATTTGTTAATTACATTCCCATACAAAAATTATTTTACATTGTATTGATTTTTCTTTTGTAACAATTTTTAATTGTATATTTCATTTTTTCATGGAACACTTGAAGTAGCTTTACGGAACACCTGTGTTCCATGGACTACAGATTAAGAACCACAGGTTTCAGGGAAAAAACTTATTATGCTCTATGAGTGGCTAAATTTGCAAAATAATATCCATGATAAATGGACCTAAAATATAGCATAATGTTGAAATGAAATTCCTTGCAATTAAAATTTTTTTTTTTTAAATAGCAATTCAATATAGTAGTTTGGTTAGAAAATATATGAATGATTTTAATAATTACAAAATGGCATTTTTGAGTCAAATATATTTTCTAATTCTCCAGAGTGCGTATTTTGGAAAAACTGCAAAAACAAAGCTTGGAAAAGGAAACAAGGACAAACCCATGAGTTTTTTCAACCAGTGCATACTCACTCAGCCATGCCTACTTGTTGAACTTTATAGAATGTGATATATAACACACGAAAAAGTTTAAACAATGATTTCTTGTAAATCACTTCTCATTGTTGTGAGTTACATTAACATACAATAGTGGGATGGGTGTACTAAAAACATTAAAATTTTAGCAAAATCCAAGATGTCAAAGTTTTGATGTCCCCTTATAAGTTAAATTATTTCAAATTTAGTAATTATTGTAATTAATAAATTTAAATATATTAGAGCATTGGTTATCTGAAATAATTGACGCAGGAGAAATTTCAGATAACTAATCAAACTTGGTAGGGAAACGATAAAAGGATAAACATTTTTACTTTAAGGCATTTATTTTAATTCTAGTACAATAGCAAAAATATGTTAGGGCATAGAAATTTAATATATAGGGAGTGCAAAAGTAGGTACACAGTTGAGAATCTGAGAAATACAAATGTTTGGTGTTCATTATTATTATATTTTATTAGTTCATATTCCTTATTTGTGATTTAATTTGTGCATAAAAATAAATGTTTTTTTCTTCCTATTTTCTCCATGTATGTTTTTTCCATAACTGTATATCTACTTTTGCATCCCCTTGTATATGAATAATGAGAAATAATAAAAATTTGTTAAAGAAAGAAATATATTTTGTCTAAGAAAGAAATATATTACTTTGTTAAGTGCTTTCTTGCAATTTTGAAAATTGAAGAAAAGCAAAACTTGTTTAGATACAGAGTAAAATTAATCTTTTCTTAGTTTATTATAAACTAATTGTTTCTAATTTTTTCTTCTATTTAGTCCTGTTAAAGAATAATGACACTTCCCATTTATAATTAAGAATAATTATTAGTTATTCTTAACAAAAAGACTAATCTTGTATCTGTTGTTGTATCGTAGATAATAACGAGGTTGAGGCCGAAGTTTTAAATGCAAAAACGTGTATGTTGGATGTTCAGCACCACTTTCCTGTAAGCCTAGAAGTTTGACAATGGTGTTTGGATTGTCGAGCATGATTCCACTGACTATCCAAACACCATTGTCAAACTTCTAGGCTTAGGGGAAAGCGGCGCCGAACGTCCGACGTACACGTTTTCGCGTTTAAAACTTCGGCTTCAACCTCGCTATTGGTGTTGGTCCATTCAAACCTAATGCTTTTGTATAGTATTTAAATGTCTACTCGGACTAATTTTATTAACAGGACGTATTATACCGACGTCTTTGTTCAGCAAAAGTTAAGAAAGCCTATCAGAGAAAACAGTCTTTATTTTTCACATGTACTGTACAGTACACTTTATACACGATATTGTGTTTCGGACTAGTTCGTCCCTCATCAGCAGGTCTACATTCAATATTTTAGTTTTTCGATTTTTAAACATTTCGAAAATCAGAATTACCAACAGAGCCACTTTTATTATAATTCTTAGATACCTATTACTAGATGCTCTCTCTCTTATATCCCCAGTCATTCCTTCTGTCGATAATTCTATTCCATGATTGGTAGATATATCTTCCCATATTGTTGTTCATTCTGTTCTGTTGTCTCGCTATGTAAATGTGTTCGTATAATTGCCTTTTGAAATTATTCTTTTCTTTTTTCTTTATTTTTACAGTACTCAAATCTATTTCACACTCATTCGTATTACAACGTTCTGCTACTGCAGAATTTGCATAATTATTTTTAATGTTCTTTTAAACATATTTTCAATTTTCTTTTTGTTTCTCCTATATACCTACTCCTATGTTTTCTTTTGTTCACAATTACAATTAAACGAATATACCACACCTTTTTCTTCTGTAATCTCGAATTTTTTTTATCATTTCTATAAAATAAATATTTTTTGGTTGAATCTGTTTTTTTCTGGTATTAAATTTATTTTACCAGCAATTACTTTTTTAACTCTTTCAAATAATTTGGGTATATATATATCAATTTTACAAACTGTTTTTCTTTATAAAATTGTTTTCTCGGCTGTTCTTCATTTCATAATTTTTGTATCCATTTTTTCAGTACAAATTTTGGGTAATCATTTAATATGAACATTTTGACTATTTCTTCTATTTCCTGAATTTGAGTTTCTATTTCAGTTGTTCTGTTTTTTTATTTTATCCACATACATTTTAAATATATTGTATTTCATACTTATTGAAACAGTTGATTTATAATTAATTACCTTAGATATTTGCATAGACTTTACATATTTTTTTTATATATTAATTTATCATTTTTTCTTTCTATTGTTATGTCTAAATAGTTAAGACTGTTCTGTTTTAATTTCAAACTGTATGTTTCCTTTTATGGTGTTTGCTTGTTCTAATACTATTTGTTCTAACATATTAAATTCTATACTATGAGATCATAT